>NW_007726436.1:270515-272328 GCF_000696425.1 Galeopterus variegatus
AACCCCAAAATCAACACTTGCCAAGCTTTCCCAGTCATTCATGAACATGTGGAGAGCACTAAAAAATTTGAGTCTCCTAATGTGTACGTTCCCAGCTGTCGAACAGGGTGACGCTCTGTATTTTTGTTCCAGCTTTCATACTGTAAATAAATGTCCTTTTCATGGTCTATTTAAGTGACACATTTTTCACACTTCTGTGCTTTTTGTTAGTGATTTCACTGTTTAAAATGACCCCCAAGCATGAAAAGTGCTGTCTCTATTCTTAAGAGCAAGAAGGCTGTGATGTGGCTTACAGAGAAAACAAGTGTGTTAGATAAGCTTCACTCAGGCAAAGTGTTACAGTGCTGTTGGCCATGAGTTCAATGTTAATGAATCAACAATATACATTAAATAAGGTGTCTTTAAACAGACGCACATTTAACAAGGTTATGTATTGATTAGTTGATGAAAATATGACCAGAGGCTCACAGGAACCTAACCTGTATTTCCCCTAGGAGCAATGGTTCAGTATTCACTAATTCAGTGTTTGTGGCTACTTTATAGAACATAAATACCTCAAATAAAGAAAATCAATTGTACAAATAAGCAATAACTATTAATTAAAATCAATAAAAATATCTCACCACTCAGAAACAACTACAAGATCTTCATCATCCTAGTATCTATCACATAATTCCCCATGGTACAAGGTTGCATAAAGAAAAACACAAGTTGTCACAACACTAAAATATTCACTAATGAATTGCCCTATATACTTCTCTAATTAACAACAACATATGTTTCCACTACAATTATAAGGATGTAGGGTTTTATGAAAGTCATGTTGGAGAACTGTGAAACTCGTTACTGACAGCTGAGGATTTGGTAGAAGTCCTACCAGTTAACAACCACAGAGAACTTTACAACAGGAACTGCAAAAGAGAATGACCTGAATACCAATGGTTGAAAAATATCTCCTGGAAAAATTGATAAATTCCTAAAATATTTTTTGAATATATCCAGAAACTAAATAAAAAATGATATATAATGTTGCCATATACCATTTTGTCACAAAAACCATAGCACGGAAACCCAATCTATACTTTATTCTTTGTTAATTCTAAGACTCAGCTATAATTTCATTTATAACAATTCCATTAAATATAAAATCAGCTTAATATTATCATTTTGAGTTTTGTTTTTCCAGAATGTGTCCCAATCAAATTTTTTACTTTTTACAATAAACTTTTGGTCTTTGTGTTAAATGGATTCACTTGCCCATTTTCTAATCCAATTATCTTTGGATAACCAGGATTTCCATTATTGTTTATATTTTATTACATAATCTCCCCTAATTTGTGTATGCAAACAGATGCATAAAATACACATAATATATACCATTTTTTTCCCCACCAAACAAACTGGTTTGTTTTCTGTTTTTTCACTCATGGAATGTAATTTTCTTGGGAGAGAGGTCTTCTACTCTTCTTATATCCTGTCTGGTACTTAAGAATAGTGCTAGGTCTGGCCAGTTATCTTGGTTGGTTACAGCACCGTGTTATAACACCAACGTCAGGGGTTTGGATTCCTATACCACCAGCCAAGAAAAAACAACAACAACAACAACAAATAGCACTGGAGTATACTGTACGACATCAATAAATAGTTACTGATCAACTGAAGATTTCCCTTCTAGGCCACTCATTTCTATGACCTGACACTTGTTCCAATCTATTCGTAATAATAAATTCTATCTCACTAACTCCATCTTCAAGTTTGGCCCATGGTTGGGTTTTTCATTTTTAATTGTTATACACATAATCATAGGTTCCCA
>NW_007726436.1:272743-275910 GCF_000696425.1 Galeopterus variegatus
AGTTTGGCCCATGGTTGGGTTTTTCATTTTTAATTGTTATACACATAATCATAGGTTCCCAAGATATAATTACTTTTACTATTCAACATTAAAAAACACAGTGCACTGACCATGATAGTCAACAGTAATGTAGTATTAAAATAACGGAAGAAAGTTGAAAATATTTTAAGAAACTACTGAAAATAGCAACAGGCTTACAATTCAGCTTTAAAAAAGCAATAAATTCAGTCTCTTTTAAATAAAAGAAGTTAGAAGTTTCCTTTTTTTAGTTGCTTTGAAAGCATTACTAAAAGATATAAAGGTGCAAACTACCATAAACTAGAAGCCATCGTCTATAGATAAGAAGATCACACTGGTCTAGATTCTTTTCAATTTGCACCCACTTATTCTCATGCTTCTCATCTTTGTCTTAAAGAGAGTCCAGGGTTAAGAAACTTGTCAGAGGCTCAAGTACTTGTTCATTCACTAATAATACGCCTTGTAGGTCAATTTTTATTTAATATGAACCCTATAAGCAGTAGCCAGATCTAATTCAATCCTATGACTAGAATTCAGCACATTTTTGAAGATCTTCTAATGAAAAATGATGACATTACTCAGAAATGTCCTCAATGACCCCAAGAAAAGGGTGATTATCTCTGTTTTAGAAAAGAAAAAACATGCCTGAACTTGCTAATGTTACCAGACTAGGAGCCAGTTCTTCTGAACCCCATCATATCAAGCAACTCCACATCATACAGGAGATGACATTACTCAGAAATGTCCTCAATGACCCCAAGAAAAGGGTGATTATCTCTGTTTTAGAAAAGAAAAAACATGCCTGAACTTGCTAATGTCACCAGACTAGGAGCCAGTTCTTCTGAACCCCATCATATCAAGCAACTCCACATCATACAGGAGGCTAGTTCACAGGTAGAGGAAAATCGTAGCCTATGTCACATTTAAAAAGAGAGTGAATGAAGGGATTAAAATGTAAAGAATGTAAGAACTATCTGTCACAAATATCCTTACTAAAAAATATGGTAGGACTGGCTGGTTAGCTCAGTCAGTACAGGGTGTTGCTGATAACACCAAGGCCAAGGGTTTGGATCCCTGTACCAGCCAGCTGCCAAAAAATAAAAATTAAAATTAATAAAAATAAAAAAGATGCTAATTTACTCAGGAAGCACTTACTGACTACTTGCTACTGGTATAGTAATGCACTAGGTACTAAACGATTTTCCAAGTAGGGAAATGTAAAGCAGGAAGCTGTTTGTGTATGTTTTAAAGATTAATTTTGGAAAGTTACTTTCCCTGTCCAGGTTATTATAAATGCCTGAAACACTGAATGTTTCGTGTCTTATATCCTAAAGCAAAGGGGGAAAAACCTGGTAAAATAATGAACTGGATATCCATTCTAGAAATTAACCTAAAATATATTTATCTTAAATATTTTTGAGTATCACATCCTACCAGAAAGCTTAGTCCCCATCTTAAAAAAAAGAATGCTCCATTACTTCACCTCTTCCTCTAGCTCCTGCCCTCATGCTCTCTCTCCTTCAGTCAAACTTCTTGAAAGAGTTGTCTATACTCACCATCCCCACTTCCTCACCTTCCATCATTCCTCAAATCAATGTAATACGGCCTCAGTCACTATGAAACTGCTCCTCCCAAGGTCAACAATAATCTACATGTCAGTAAAGGCAAAAAATAACTCAGTCTATATCTTGCTTGATCTCTCAGCGGTAATTGACAAAGCTGACCACTCCTTCCTCCTAGAGTCTTCCCCTTCTTTTTTGTGGCACTGCTCTGTCTTGATTTTCCACCTACCTGTTTGGCCTTTCCTTCATTGGTTCCCTTAGATGCTGCTATTCTGTGACACTAACCTCAATGTCCTTTAACCTCTATTCTTACACTATACACACACCTCATTTATTTCTGTCTTCGAATACCATGTTTATGCTGATGATTCACAAATCTATCATGTCTCCTAAATCTTGCTTCTAGACTCCAGACCTATATCTAAGTTCCAACTGGACATCTCCATTTGGAATCTATGTCTCAAGCACCTCAAACTGAGTATGTCTAAAACTGAACTCATCATTTTCTTCTCATCCCTAGACCCGTTCTTCCTCCTCTTCCTCTAGGTTTTCCTATTTTAGTAAACGGGACCATCATCCACCCAGCAGCCCATCCCAGGAAGCCAGGAATCATCCTTGATGCTTCCCTCTCCAAGACTATTAAATCTCCAATTGGATTCTACCACCTAAATATTTCTCTAGTCTTTCTACTTCTCTCCATCTCCACTAAAACCATACAAGTCCAAACCACTATTACTTCTTGCTTGGATTACTTCAATAACTATTCTCTCTAAATCATTCTTGCTCCTTTCAAATTCTACTCTTCACACTGCAAGCAGAGTGAGCTTTCAAAAATGCCAATCTGTCACATTTGCCTATATAAAATCCTTCAATAGCTTTCTAGTGCCCTTAGAATAAAGTCCTCATAGATCTTCCCTGCTCTGGTTTGTGCCTACCATTTTCACACTGAGCTTTAAAGCCTTACTGAACTTAATTCTTTGAACTCAAGTTAATTCCTACTCATTCTTTAGGTTACACTTAAATATCACTTACAAAGGAAGGCCTCTACAATTAGGATAGAGCTCTCGGCTATATTCAATCACTTAAAAAATAGTTGTTCCCCACCCTCTATGTGCTAGACCCCTGTGCAAGGCACTGTGAATACAAACGGTGAGCTTTAAAAAAAACAAAAAAGAAAAAACTCACCTTTTCCAATTCTTTACAGAACAGTCTAGCAATATTTTATATTTTACAATCCCATAGCACCCTATACTTCTCTCAATTATTCAAATATCTCTCCCCCAATCCCACCCCGTTGGAATAAGTCAGTTGCAGCAGGTACCATGTCTATCTTGTTCACCATTTCTTTTCCAAGACTAAAACAGTACTTGGCACATAGCTGCTAGCCAGTAAATACATGAACATTAAATAAATGAGAACCCTAAAAACCCTAATCAAAGTCAACAGCTTTACCTAAATAAGTCATTTTGAGAATAAAAAGGTAAAAAATATAACAATTCATGAAAAAGACTTCTATCCACTTTATCTAGCCAGTCCTTTAAAAACACAGAAAAGTTAATTCTTAAAAAAAAAAAAAAAAAAAAAGGG
>NW_007726436.1:276543-281219 GCF_000696425.1 Galeopterus variegatus
GCGCTCCCGCCCGAGGGTTCGGATCCCACATACAGACCGGTTCCCGCTCACTGGCTGAGCGAGGCGCGGGAGCAACACCGAGGCTTGCGATCCCGTTGCCGGTCCTGGTCCGGTACGGGGGTGACACTGAGGGTTGCGATCCGTTGCCGGACACGGAAAAAGACAAAAAAAAAAAAAACTCACTTAAGCTTGAATTGTTAGAAATTTAGCCCCTACTGTGACTGTTAAGAGTAGGAAATCCTATTATGGTAATGGAAAGGTGGAGCCTTGAAGAGGTGATTAGACTGTAGGACTGTGCAATAGTGAATGGATTAAAAATGGTGGCCAGGGACATGGTTCTGAGTGCTTTAAAAGAAGAGTTTCTTGCTCTCTCTGCTTCCACCATCGTGCAATGTGAGACCTCTGGGTCATTGTTGCCACCACCAGATGGACTTGGGACTTCCCAGCCTCAGAAACTGTAAGCAACAAATGTCGTTTTTCTTTATAAATCACCCAGTTTCAGGTATTCTGTTATACACAACATAAATGGACTAATACAAAGTTCAAAAGCATAAAGTACAAAAAGAGAATAGGAGGGTCTGATCTAGATCAGGGTTCTCAATTGAGGGTAATTTTGCCCCGCAGGGGATATTTGGCAATGTCTGGAAACAGTTTTGGTTGTCACACCTGAAGGCTGCTACTGTCATCTAGTGAGCAGAGGTAAAGAATGCTGCTAAAGATCCTACAATGCACGGGACAAGCCCCTGTAAAAGAGTTATCCTGTCCAAAATGTCTGAAGTGCTCGAGTTGAGAAACCCTGATCTATATTAAGAGTCTTTTGTGTATCCTGTTTGGATCCCGATTTGAACCAACCAATAAAACAGTATTGAGTCAATTTGGGGAATTTTAACATGGATGATATCAAGGAATTATTTTTAATTCCATTAGTATGATGAGACAATAGGAGAAATCTGAATGGATCCGGTATTAGAAGACATCAAGAAATTGTTAACTTTGTTAGGTGTTTGTCTAAGAAAAGGTCCCTTTTTTTTTAGAGGCACCTAATTAAGAATGTAAAAATGAAATGACATAAGATCTAAGGTTTACTTTAAAATATGTCAGTAGCAACAATAAAAAAGGCCTAAGTGAAGTAAACATGGCAAAATTCTGATAGTCATCAAATCTGAATGATGGGTATATAGGGAAACATACCACTTTCTTTACTTGGTGTATGTTTAAAATCTTTCACCATAAAAAATTCTTAATGACACATTCCAAAAATAAAATATGAATCAAAGAATAATGAATATATAGAAGGGTTAGTTGTCAGAGATTGGCACTGGCATGAAGAAAGGTTTATCATCTTATAAACCAAATTATCCTAAGTCTAGAACATGACCACTACTGAATCTTATTCAACAAATTTTAGTGGAAAGCATACAATTTGTAAGGCCCTGTCTTAGGTGCTACAAGGGATAAAAAGATAAGTGAGACAGTCTCATTCTACAAGGGACTTACAATCTGAAGAAAACCAAACCAGATGGGTGAACTCAGGCATGGCTTCATTGAGACCCTGGTATTTGACATGTGTCTTGAAAGCAATATAACTCTAAGTGGAGAGAGATGGTTGAGGAAGTTGGGATGAATTCTAAACAGAGGTTAGAAAGTCACAGGCTTACAAGGCTCTTCTTGGATCTGGCCCATGTGCACCCTTCAAGCCTCATCTTCCAACTCTTTCTCCCTCTCACCAAAGAATTGGAGGAAATGAATATTCAAGGCACTGAAAGAAGTTCATTACAGACAAAGGTACAAAGGCAGAAAAACAATAGCAGTGTTCATGATGTTTATACTAAGTCCTGGCCTTTCGCACATACCCATCCAAAACAAAGCTAAAAATACAATTCATTCGTCTCTCTATAAGGCCAGAAAAATAGTAGAGATGAGGATATAAATGTCATATTTTAGCTTGGACTAAGTCTGAGAGTGTTTGAGAACAAAAGCCCTGGAAATTTCAGAGTGGGGTGAGAAAGAGGACAGAAACTATCTTTATAATAGAGCAATCTTTATAACATTAATAACCTGTAGGATGGTACAAATTTGGTGTAAATCAACAGAATCACTTATTTTACAGTTTTATCTCAGCATCCTAAGTGATTTCTCCAGCTGATGTGCCAAGCATTTCTTTAAACAACATGCTTGTGTTCTTAATTTGTAACGCCAAACCACTGTAAAATTAGAATACTGCATACCTAGGGCCGGCCTGTGGCTCACTCGGGAGAGTGCGGTGCTGATAACACCAAGGCCACGGGTTCGGATCCTATATAGGGATGGCCGGTTGGCTCACTAGCTGAGCGTGGTATTGACAACACCAAGCCAAGGGTTGAGATCCCCTTACCGGTCATCTTTTAAAAAAAGAATACTGCATACCTATCTTTTGGAAATATTTTATGCATAAATCTGAGCTTGTATATTACAAGATTCTCTTTTTTCCTTAGTGAACCTAACATAGATTAGAAATTGCTGGGGCTGGCAGGTTAGCTCAATTAGATAGACTGCAGCTCTCTAACACCAAGGTCACAGGTTCAGATCCCCGTATCAGCTGGCTACCAAAAAAAAAAAAAAAAAAAAGTTAAGGGCTAGCCCGTGGCTCACTTGGGAGAGTGTGGTACTAAAACCACCAAGGCCAAGGGTTGGGATCCCTATATAGCGATGGCCGGTTCACTCACTTGGGAGAATGTGGTGCTGACAGCACCAAGTCAAGGGTTAAGATCCCCTTACCAGTCATATTTAAAAAAAAAAGAAAAGAAAAGAAAAGAAATTGCTAAAAGTATCTATTTTAAGAAATTACAACAAATTATCTATTCTGCTTTAATTCTACCTTCCTTCTCAAGGGGAAATTCATTTATTACTGCTACCCTGTCAATCTTTGACTGATCTGTGGGTAGCATCACTTCAAACAGAAGGAATCACTCTCGTGGAGAGGTATCACAAAACTTTTGCTTAACCTTGGCCAAATTCTAAGGCTGTTACTTTGGAGTGAATGGTAACAACAATGAAGTGCAGCAAATTGGCCGTGTCTTAAAACTATCTTTAGGTAATGTTAGAAAATAATGTATGGGTCAATTTCTAAAATCGACCAACAAGAACCCCAAAAGGGTTAAATGTCTAGAGGTTCACCTATGTATTGCATATGTACCTATAAGCATAATTAAGATGCTCCTGATAAGACAATTCCATCCTTCATATGCTGAAACCTCTTAATTAGGAGCTGACAGCTATCTCTGCCCCCTAAATAATTTTTTAAAAAGCTAACTGATCATAAGATTTACACATATTTAAGTGTCAGCCCTTTGAGAAGCTTCTTTTTTATGCCACCTCTCAAATGAAAATTTTAGTTTAAAATACAATTTTATTTTATTGTTTTATTTTTTTTAAAGATGACCAGTAAGGGGATCTTAACCCTTGACTTGGTGATGTCAGCACCACGCTCTCCCAGCACCACACTCCCCTAAATGAGTCACGGGCTGGCCCTAAAATACAATTTTAAAACAAGGCCCTTTGCAACAGCCCTTTGCAAAATCTAGGAGGTTGGTCAAAGGAAACCAAGGAACATGTCTGAGAAGTAACTCGAGGCACCCCACTACTCTATGTTGTCTAAACACATCTTCAAACACTGACTTTTTAGTAATCCACTTTTAGCTAATTAAAAAGTTTGGGTGTCAGACCTCCGACTCTTATGGAATCCTTTGGAGTGTAAATTAGGTAGTCATTGTGTGTTGAAATTAGGCTAAGCACTGGTTAAAGCCCGGAGGCCTGCTCACTTAGGGCCCTCTAGGAGAAAGATGTGGCTCAGGCAGATTCTTTCTTACCTGTGGAGTCATCGTAGAGGGATCTGGCTCAGGGGTAGCTTGCTGATGTTCAGCACTCTTGTTCTTGGCTCCACTCTCCAAAGGTTCTTGCTGGACAGTTGACTTATTCCCAGAAGGGGCGGATGGTGGTGGAGCTAGTAGTTGGGATTTAGAATGGCCTTGAGAGGGGCGGGAAGGAGATGCCTGAGAAGGGGGCAAGTAGGACTGGGAATGGCTCAAATAGGATTGCGAGGAGGAGGAGGAAGAGTAAGAAGGGGTGGGTGCCAGGTAGGACTGGGAAGGTGGGGACTGCGAAGGGGACGGCTGAGCAGGAGGCAGGTATGGCTGTGACGAGGACGGGGGGTAGTACGAGGGTGGCGGCTGAGGTGGGGGCATGTAGGATTGAGATGGGGGCATATAGGACCCGGGCGGTACAGGGGGAGATTCAGGAGGGGAATCCAACTCCATTGGAACCAAACCAGGAGGCCCGTCTCGTTGATGGTGGAGCATCTGGTGTTTGTACTGCTGCTGCTTCTGATAGCTGAGGGCCGGCCCAGGTGGCGGGGGCATCGGTGGCGGTGGCGGCTGCCAGTCTCCGTAGCCGCCCCCCGGCATCACTGGCGGGGGCGGCAGGGGGGGCGGAGGAAGGTGGTGGGGCTGCAGCACGCACTGCATTTGCTTCTGATGCATCTGCTGCAGCTGCTGGAGCTGCGCCAGGTGCTGCTCGCGGAAGCTCATGAAGCCCGAGGAGGAGGGGGCCGAAGGAGTCGTCGAGCTCGAGTACCCGGGCCCTGGCGAGGCCTCAGGAAGCGCCACCGGCGGCGGCGGCGGGACCGGTGGCGGCGGATA
>NW_007726436.1:282569-283651 GCF_000696425.1 Galeopterus variegatus
TGAAAATGATGGTAAAGATGCTGTGGCTCCATGGGTTCATTTTTGAATGAAAAAAAAAAAAAGGTTACGTTCACAATAGCAAGAATCCTAACAGTAACAAAAAAATACGACTAGGAATAACTAATAAATATAACTTATATGAAGAAAACGAAAAAGTCATATCCGAGTGCGATAAAATTAGACTTGAAATAATGGAGAGGCTTACCATGGATCCTGAGTTAAAAGGAAAAATGTGAAGATGTCAGTTCTTCCCAAATTAAATGAATAGGCAACTCGGTTCTATCCAAAAATTTAATAGGGAGCAAATCTGTGAAGAATGCAAACGTATTTTGAAGGGAGAATGTAAGGCTTGTCAACAGACAAAATTATAACAAATTTAGTTTAAAAATCTTAATTGGCTCTTGTTTGCAATGCTAGACTCGCGCTGCCTCATTCTATAAAATGGATGAGTGTTCCAATGAGCTGAGCAGAGGAGGTTGGTTTTATAGACAGAAAGGGCTGAGGAAAGCAGAAACAGAAACAAAAATGGGATTGGTAGTTTCAAACTTACTTTTCTTGTACAGGCTAAAATAGAGGGATCTTCCTTATCATTCGCGCTAAAACTGGCCTATGTGGGAAATTGGCTTTATCTTTCTCTCTCTCTGTCTCCTGAGTTTTTGGAAGAATAAAGATGTTAGTGTCAGCTTGGTGGCTGGAACTTGAGCATAAGTAACTCCATTTTGGTTTGGTCTGTTCTGCCTAGTGCAGGAGCTCAGTCCAAACCAATGGTCTCCTATAAATCTTACTTAACAGACTGCATCAATTCCTACAGGCATACAATAGGTAACATCTGCAGGTATTGTAAAAGGGAAGAAGTGGAATTCTTTAGGATAGCTCAACACATAAAAATCTACTTTCGAGAATCTCAGAGCTAAAGCAAAGGTAGCAAAAACCTGATATGAAGATTGTCTAGACAAGATGACCTAGAAGATAATCTTCCAAAAGTCTTTTGGCATAATACTAAACAAAAACTCTTTCTTTGGCTTGAGTGAATCACTGAAAAGCAAGGCTGATATACTGAAGTCTGGGGGCAAAAAAAAAAA
>NW_007726436.1:284998-286979 GCF_000696425.1 Galeopterus variegatus
CTAGCCAGTTAGCTCAGTTGGTTACAGCATGGTGTAACCAACACCAAGGTCCAGGGTTCAATCCCTGTATGAGCCAACTGCCAAAAAAAAAAGAAAAGAAAGAAAATAAACACACACACATAAAGTTATATTCAGTTTTCTAAGCTAATTAATTAATTAAAATTTCATTTTAAGAATTCATGATTTTAACACCAAGGTTAAAGATCCCCATACCAGCCAGCTGCCTTAAAAAAAAAAAAGAGTTTATGATATTTAAAAAGCTTAGCAAACCAAAAATAAAAGGGTACTTCTTGATCTGATAAAGAGTATCTACAAAAAAACTACAGCAAACATTCCATTGTTGGAAAGTTGAAAGTTTTCTCATTAAGATCAAGAACAAATGTCCACTATCATTACATCAGTAATGGGATGAATTTTGTCCTGTTCCCCCCCACCCTGGCAAAAGATAAGGTGAAGTTCTAACCCCCAATACCTCAAAATGTAACCTTATTTGGAAACAGGGTCATTACAGATATAATTAGTTACTATGAAGTCATACTGGAGTAGGATGGGTCCCTAGTCCGATATTAACTAGTGTCCTTATAATAAGGTGGTCATATGAAGACACAGAGACCCACAGAGTAGAGAACATTATGTGATGATAAGGCAGAGATTGGAGTTATGCTTCTGCAAGCCAAGGAAAGCCAAAGATTGCCAGCAAACCACCAGAAGCCAGGAAGAAGCAGAGAAGAGTCCCGTCACACGTTTCAGGGATAGCATGGCCCTGCTGATATCTTGATTTTGGACTTCTATCCTCCAGAAATGTGAGAGAATAAATTTCTATTGTTTTAAAGCACCCAGTTTGTGGTATTTATTATAGCAGCCCTACGAAACGAATGCAATATCTATTCAGCATTGTACTTCAGGCCCTAATGGTGCAATAGACAAGAAAAATAAATAACGGAAATAAGTATTGGAGAAGAAGAACTGAAACTGCCACTGTTCACATATGATATTATTGTATACATAAGATATCCAAAATAATCTACAGATACGTTATAAGAATCAATAAGTTTGCTGGATACAAAGTCAACATACGAATAAATATATGTACATATATATAACTTATACATACCTTTCACAAAGAAAGAGACTACAGCCTGACCGGTTAGCTCAGTTGGTTAGAGCACAGCCTTGTAACCCCAAGGTCATGGGTTCGGATGCCAAACTGGCCACCCACCAAAAAAAAAAAAAAAGGAAAAGAAAAAAAAGTGTTTGTTTCCCCATGCCAGCCAGCCGCAAAAAAAAAAAAGAAAGAAAGAAAGAAAAGAAACTACAGAGTAGAAAGAAATATGTGTGACACATTTAACCTGCAAAGGACCCATTTAGAGGATAAAAGGAGACCATACAAATCAATTTAAAAAGACAANAAAAAAAAAAATGTACCTAACCCTGAAAATATTAAAAGTGTCAGTGTGTCAGTTGTGTGCCACTTAAAGATTTGATCTTACTTCTATCTTAGTAACAGATCTTCACCTCTCTCAGGAGGTGAATGTGCGTGGAAAGTGGGACAGCTAGGTCCTTTCTTCAGAAAGAAAAGTTTCTATTCTCAAATAGAAATTTAGTTGTGTTTCTTTTAACTTTTTACTGAAGTATAAAATATATACAGAAAATTAACATAGCAGAAGCATACAGCCTAATGAATTTTTACAAATCAATCACAGTTGTGAAACCAGCAACCAGATCAAGAAACAGAGCATTACCCAACCCAGAAATTCTAGTCTTATTTTTAATATTTTCAACTGAAATTCTCTTCTGAAAAATACAAAAATAAATATTATTCACTATAGTAATAGACTGAAGGAGAAAATCATATGATCATCTCATTAGATGAGGAAAAAGAATTTGATAAATTTCAAATTAAAATTTCACTTTAAGAGGCTAGCCAGTTAGCTCAGTTGGTTACAGCATGGTGTAACCAACACCAAGGTCCAGGGTTCAA
>NW_007726436.1:288969-295952 GCF_000696425.1 Galeopterus variegatus
AGGATGACAGAACTACAACTATGTGCAACAATGCTGATGAATCTGACAAACAATATTTAGCAAGAGAAGCTAAACAGAAAAGAGTATATACTATACGTTTTTACGTTTTCACATATATAAGTTCAAAAATAGACAAGACTGATACCTAGTATTAGAACTCAGCATAGTAGTTACCCTTGGGTCAGAAGAATAGTGACTGGAAGGGGGCACAAAAGGGGCTTCTGATAATGTTCTGTTTCTTCAACTGGGTGCTGGTTACATAAGTATGTTCAGTTTGTGAAAAATTCATCAAGTTGTACCACTTATGATTTGTGCACTTTTCTGTTTGTTTGTTGTAATTCAACAAATGTACCTCCACAAAAATGTGAACAATTGCAGTTCAAAAGAATATTTACTTTTCCATTGACTTTACATACAGTTCAAAAAAAGGCAAAATGAAACTGTTATGTTAGAAATAAAGGTAGTAGTTGCCTTTTAGGAGAAGGAAAAGGGTAGTGGCTGGGATGGGGCACAAAGTGGGGTTTCTTAGGTGCAGACAATGTTCTATTTCTTGAATCAAGTGATAATTTGACAAATATTTGTTTTGTTAAAACTTATGGAGCTGTACATTTATGCTTTGTGCTTTCCCATTTGTGTGCTATACTTCATACGTTTTGGGTTTTTTTTTAAGTTTTAAAAAAGGAAGGTGGGAAGAAGAAAAATGGTGATGGTAGTGGAAGGCAGAGAAAGATAAGATTAGGTGGAGGAAGGTGGAAAGCTTTCTCTTTGCCTTTTCCTTTCTCACCTGGTCTGGCAGGTTCTAGTTGTCAGTTCCTCTGTTCCTACCCCTCCCTCAACACAAGGGACCTTTCAGCACCTACTTAGGAGACAGCACCACTACTTAAACAGGCCTTTCCATATTCTCATTGTTTCAAGAAAAGTTAGGCATTGTTCTAGATGTTGTGGGTATCCTATCTCCTAGATTCATACTCTCAGGGAACCTAGACATAGTTGGCCACTCAAAGCTTCTAACCTGCTGTGTTAGTCCATTTCCGTTGCTTATAACAAAATATCTGGAACTAGGTAACTTATAAAGAAAAAAAAATTTATTACTTATACTTTTGGAGGCTGGGAAGTCCAAAGTCCAGGGAATACTTCTGGTGAAGGCCTTGGTGATGACAGTGATGCAGGGGACTCACATGGCAGAATGGTGGAACAAAGAGAGAGACTAACCTCCGCATTTTCTCTCCTTTTGAGGCCCTTGGAACCAGGTCCATGACCACCATTATTAATCCATTTACTAGGCATGGTCCTCAGAATCTAATCACCTCTTTGAGGCCCCATCTTTCAATTACTATAATAGGATTTCATACTCTCAACAGTTTCAATGAGGATTAAGCTTCAATGACTTAAAACTTGGGGGACACAATTCAATCCGTATCATCTGCACTGCTAATTCACAGAAATCATAGCCATCTTAGTGGGAATGGGAGGGAGGAAGGGAGAGTTTGGATAAGGGGCATGAAGAATCAGTATGATTTGTAATAATGAATATGCTAATAAAAAAACACAGCCATCTTTGTTATAAGGAACCCTGCCTCCAAACAATTATTTTTTATTTATTTATTTTTTTGGTGGCTGGCTATACAGAGATCTGAACCCATGATCTTGGTGTTATAAGGCTGTGCTCTAACCAACTGAGCTAACTAGCCAGCCCAAAAAATTCCTTAAAAGAAGCTTCATTGTTTGCACAGTGCTCTCCTCATGACATCTTACTAACAATGACTTCACATTACAAGACCAACTCAGGCCCATTTTAAAATTTTTTTGGTTTGTTTTTTTTAGTNCTCTCCTCATGACATCTTACTAACAATGACTTCACATTACAAGACCAACTCAGGCCCATTTTTAAATTTTTTTGGTTTGTTTTTTTGTTAGCCTCTCCTCATGACATCTTACTAACAATGACTTCACATTACAAGACCAACTCAGGCCCATTTTAAAATTTTTTTGGTTTGTTTTTTTTAGTAATTTTTTTGGTTTGTTTTTTTGTTAGCTCATTTTTTAGACACTAATTTCACTAATCTATAATGCAAAAAGTAAAAAACAATAAAATATAAAGTGCTCTTTTTCAGAATGAACTAAGGGATGAGTTAAACCACAAATCACACAGAAGGTTTTGTGTGGGAGACCTCAGAGAGGGCCAGCTCTTAATTGTCAAAGTCAGCTACCATGAATCTTCTCTGGAGTAGATTTATAACCCAGCTGCATTTCTTACTTGTTATGTTTCTTCTTGCTGTTATTAGGAAAATTTGGGTGAGGGCTGCTATGAGGAGGAGCATTTGATGGGCTAGTGGTTTTAAGTCTATATTCTGATTAGCTGGCAGCTTGCATACCATTTTGTGTAACAAAAACACCTGCTAACTCTTGCAGCCTATACCATTCAAAACAACAGAATCTAGATGCAAATTATCTGCTATGAGGCCTATGTTCCCTTAGTCAGGCATTTCACAGGATTCTGGATGTTGTCTAGACTCAGAGTAACCTGGTCAAACATAACCTTGCAATGTGAGTGCTTCTTCCCCTTCCTATCACCATGGAGCCATATTCCCTTTTTAGCCTAAAGAAACCCACAGGTGTTGATAAATAATCTTGATTGCCAAGTGTTCAGTCCTTCCAGCCATACTCAATGCACCTGCACAGTTTAGGAGAGAAGAAACGGGAACTTGAGGGTAGTTGTATCCATTATAGTTTTTTGGATGTTAGCAATAGCAACAGCTAAAACTTAAAATTTAATGTATTGGAAAGATATTATGGAAGTCACAAAATATACAAGAAAATCATATGCTCCTTAGTCTAGGAGCAGGAAAAATCCAGGGCTGGGGCTATTCCACCAGCAAGGCTCTGATCCTGGAAGAAACAAGATTCAACTCTGTTTTCCCCCTAAGTAACTCAATGCCTTCTCAGATATATGACATGGTGAGAGGAAGGATCAGGAAGAAGGAGCCTCCAGTACTCACTTCACCTTCTACAGTGAAAGGGCTGGGGACTCTAATCTAAATTCGACTACATGTAATTTGGGAACATGAAACACTTCAAGAAAAAAAAATCCGAGTACTATTAGGAAGGAGGAATAGATGTGGGCAAGCAAAACCAACAAATATCCACTACCCTGGGGAAGAGTTCTCTATTGTCAGGCAAATGTGCTCAAAGACCAGGACATAAAAAAGAATTTAGAAGTATAGATCAAAGGCTAAAATCACATCGTCAAAAAGATCTTGAAATAAAATGAACACAGGCTTTCTATGCAAGGGTAAATTGGAAATAGCTTTAAAATTGAGTGACTGATATATTAATTGGAATGCTGTCTAAGCTGCTGTTAACAATGAAACATTATATAACAGTGGCCTAAGCAAAATGAAAGTTCATTTCTCTTTCAAAGAACAGTTCAGAGGTAAGTACTCCAAAGCTGTCATCTTCAACATAAAGTTTCCATTCTGTGGGTTCAAGGTGGCTACTCTGGCTCGTGCCATCAAGTCTGCATCTAGCCAGTAGGGAGGTAGAATGGGTTAGGGGAGCATACCTTTTAAGAACCATGCCTCTTAAGATTGTGACCCAAAAGAGATACATATTACTTTCAGTCACATTCTATTGGCTATGACTTAGTTGGTTGGTCATGCCTAGCTGCAAGGAAGGCTGAAAAATAAAGTCTCTACCTGTGCAATCCAGACAAAACTCATGAAATCTATTATTAAATGAAGAAGGGGAGAGTGGATACTAGGGACAATTGGCAGGACCCTACCACACTGACAATACCAAGTTCTAATGAAGCTATGGAGCAACAGAAACTCGCATACTCTGTTGATGGGAGTATAAATGTGTACTAAAAGAGTAATTTTGACAATATTTTATATAACTAAAGATGCATAATGCTTTATGACCCAATTATTCTACTTTTAAGCATATACTTTGGATTAGAGATACTTTTATACATATACACAAAGAAAGATATGAAAAAATGCAGCCCCGTGTGTAATAGCAAAAATTGGAAACAACTTAAATGACCATCTATAAGAGAATGGATAAAATGTTTAATATTCACACAATAAAATATCATACAGCAGTAGTAAGTGAACTATAGCTATGCATATTAATATGGATGAATCTCACAAACATAACTCAGCAAAAAAGAGAGAGTTGCAAAACTTTATGCACTGGGTATATACCCAAAAGAATTGAGAATAGAGACTTGAACAGATATTTGTACACCCATGTTTATAGCAGCATTATTTACAATAGCCAAAAGGGAGAAGCAACCCAAGCTCATGGATGGATGAATGGATAAACAAAATGTGGGGTATACTTACAATGGAATATTATTCAGCATCAAAAGGAAGGAAATTCTGTCACATGCTATGGATGTGTCATAGCAACATTCATGGGTGAACCCTGAAGATGTTAGGCTAAGTCAAATAATTTTTTGCAAAAGGACAAATACTATATGATTTCACTTATATGAGGTACCTAGAATAGTCAAATTCATAGAGACAGACAGTAGAATCATGATTGCCAGGGTATGGGGGAAAGAGACTTATTGTTTAATGGGTACAGAGTTTCAGTTTGGGAAAACAGAAAAGCTCTGGAGATGGGTGGTTAGTGAAGGTTGCACAACAATGGGAATGTACTTAAAGCCACTGAAGTGTATGCTTAAGAATGGTTAAAATGGTAAAACTTTATGTCATGTATATTTTACAATGATAAAAAACTATATACAGCATGATTTCATTAATAGGCAGCTCAAAAACATATACACTACATACATATTGTTAAGATATACAAGTAATGGGTAAAACCATAATGAAAATCAAGAGGATGACAAATACAAAATCCAGGACAGTGGCTACCTCACGTGGGGTGGAGATGAGGGATGAGAATGTAATCAGGGAGGATTACGTAGAAAGCTTCAATGTTATGGGAAATATTATTTTTCTTAAATCAGATAAAGGGTGCAAGGGTGTTCATTTTAGTAATATTCTTTTTTTTTTTTTTTTAAAGATGACAGGTAAGGGGATCTTAACCCTTGACTTGGTGTTGTCAGCACCGTGCTCAGCCAGCGAGCGAACCGGCCATCCCTATGTGGGATCCTAACCCATGGCCTTGGTGTTATCAGCACCGCACTCTCCCGAGTGAGCCACGGGCTGGCCCTAGTAATATTCTTTATACCTAAATATACTGTATATATGAAATATTTTATTATCCATGTATATTATACATTTCATACATTAAAAAGTACACACTTTCACTAATGTATACCTTTGAATGAGTGAAGTGTTGTATACTTACATGGGAAAATTGAAGGAGAACAGAGAAATATTAAAGTAGGTTGTTTAAGGAAAAATTTGAAAAACTATTGGTAAAACACTTTTCGTACATTCTGAAACATAGCTCAACTTGTGTAATTCCAGTTCAAACACTCAAGTGTGAGTGTTTAAGAATGAGGTGTAGTGAATACTGTTGTTTGCCTACAGAACATGCATTTTCTTCCTTCTTCCTTCTTAATAAAAATCCCAATTTTGTTCAGGTAGCACATCTCCCTTTAAATATCACGTGTCACCCAGAAAAAGCTGACTATCTCCAACTCCAGGAATAGGTCGCAAATAGTTAATCACGGTGATATCATCCCTCTTGCAATTTACTTGTTCAGAAATTCTGGATTAATCTACTCAGCATATGGCATTTCTTTGGCCATCCAAGGGTTGGTATCTGCCTAAAGTTGGTACAATCATACCGGGAGAAATTGTTATTACATCGTTGGGGAAATGGCCCTCTTTCTCTCCAATGAATGTGAACAAGGAACATGTTGCTCCAATTGCTGTTTACAGCCAACTGGAGACTATGAAAGAAGTAAACTTGACAACAAAGCCAACAGAGGAAGAAGGTCTTGAATTGAGGGACGTGATGCAGCAGCCCTGATTGTACCGTTGCCTAAAGCTGCACTACCCTTGAAGTTCCTATTATTCGAGGTGCATTTCCATACTATTTAAGGTAGACTGAGTTAGGATTTCTTCTGCATGCACTGAAAGCATCCTAACTGAAACCTGGAGATATATTCTAAGGATACATTTGGAAATAGGGACCCCAAGATACAGAGTTTGGCCCCATGGAAACTCAGGAGCCCTACTAGGTACTACAAGAAGGGCTGCATATGTAGGCCTCACAGAGATTGGAAAGTGGTTCAGGAACTGGATGGCTCTTAATACCCAATGTAGAACCAGCTGTCACACCCTCAGCATTGGGAGGTTCTTGATCAATTCCTATCCTAGCACTATGCCTCATGGTACACTGACATCAGGTGCATCCCTATTTTTCTTTACATGTGGTTTGTTTCTTTTTTTAAAAATTAATTAATTAATTAATTATTATTTTTTTTAAAGATGACCGGTAAGGGGATCTTAACCCTTGGCTTGGTGTTGTCAGCACCACTCTCTCCCAAGTGAGCTAACCGGCCATCCCTATATAGGATCCAAACCAATGGCCTTAGTGTTATCAGCACCGCACTCTCCCGAGTAAGTTACTCGGAGAAACCATGTGGTTTCTACTCTTGCTATAGCTGTTCAACTCTCTTGATATCTAAATCACCTTTTATCTTAATCCCTCCAAAGAGAAACTATTTCCTTAGGACAGAAATCTCCTAACAGTTCACCTCATGAGCACCTGGCCAATCTGTAGATTGGATGTTTGTGGGTAAGTTGTCCCTACATTTGTCTCAATAGCAGTAGTCAAGTTTGCTGATTATGAAGTACCAATTTGGCAATTTATGTGGAAGGAACCTCTCAGAATTGGCCTATGGATGTGCTTTTTATGCTAGGCTTAGCTGTCTAGTGCACACATGGATCAATCACTGAACAAACTAGGCTCAGAGTTCTTTCATCACATCAATCTGAAAATCTCTATCCATAATTGATACTTACAATGCAACATCAGTTCTTATCTTTTTTTGTTTT
>NW_007726436.1:297148-299578 GCF_000696425.1 Galeopterus variegatus
TTGTCTATTTTTCCATATTGTCCTGCTAAGTTTTATTTCTATGTTTGAGCCTGTATTATTAGCTGCATACAAATTTTAACTTATTTATATTCCTGATGAATTAAAACTTATCGTGAAGACTTTATTTATGTCTAGTAATGTTGTTTTACACTTAAATTTTCTTTTATCTAATATTAATGTAGCTATCCAAGCTTTCTTTTGGTCAGTAATTGCGGGATGTATCTTTTCCATTCCTATTCTATAATCTTTCTGTACCCTTTTTTTCCCCTGGCTCATACAGGATTGGAACCCTAGACATTGGTTTTTTTGACACCATGCTCTAACTACCTGAGCTAACAGGCCAGCATACCCTTCTATTTTCATTNTTTTTGACACCATGCTCTAACTACCTGAGCTAACAGGCCAGCATACCCTTCTATTTTCATTCTTTTTTTTTTTTTGGTGGCTGGCTGGTACTGGGATCCAAACACTTGACCTTGGTGTTATAACACTGTGCACTAACTAACTGAGCTAACCAGCTAGCCCTAACTGGATTTTTAGGATCCAGTCTAGTAATTGTTGTCTTTTAACCAGAGCATTTATTTCATAAACATTTAACACAATTACTAATATACTGGGGTAAAAACTTACAATTTTCTTTTGTGCTTTTTTGGTCATTTTACCTGTCCTTTGTCCATTTTCTCTTCTCTTACACTCTTTTGGATTGATAGTTTCTTTTTTAAAAATTATTTTTTTCCTGATACTGGATTGGAATTATATTCTATATTTATTTTCTTTTGTTTTAACTCAGACTATTTTCTTTCAGTTATGTTGTTTATTATTGTATTAATAAAGTATTGCTTATTAACATATTAATAACCGAATTGCATTGAGAAGCAAAACAGCCACAGGCCAAACCTTTTGAATTTCAAATATGTCTATATTAATATATTCTACTTGAGAAAAGCAGCACAAAGAATATGTCTTAAATAGTTTTTGTAATATAAAGTCATCTATGAGGTAACTCATTATACTTATTAAAGTGTTTTAACACTCATCTCCCACTATTTGGCTTTTAGGGTGAGTGAACATGTCTAATATCTGTGGCATAACAAACAGGATAATTCAGATACTATTTAATAATGACCTATTATAAGCTTATATACTTCAGATGAAAATTTCTATGGCATTAACATTTTCCTTTTGAAAACGTATTTGGTATAGTAAAATACAGTGACCACCCAAAATACATAGAACTTGTATGGAGTCTAGATAAATCTATCCAAATTTTCTTCTTTGTGCTCCAGGAACACACAGCACTATATATTAAATAAAGCATATCTACCAGAAAGGGGGGACAACGAGGCACACCGCCAGGGACCAGACCCTTTGCCCACAACCAGCCACACCGCCAGTGCCACAGGGCCCAGCTGGGGTCCTGAGGCATGAAGCTGGGGACCAGACCTCCTCCCACAAACAGGCACACTGCCATTGCCACCACCAACTAGGTAAGTTGCATGCCAAAAACATCACCTCTGTGTGGGTGGCCCACCACAGCCACCACAATAACCACAGCNAAAATCTCTATCCATAATTGATACTTACAATGCAACATCAGTTCTTATCTTTTTTTGTTTTTTCATTTCTGCTCTTTGCTGGAATGGTTCTACCTCTGATATGGCATTCTAATTACCTATTTCTTGACCTTTCATTTTTCTAGCCCTCTCACTTCTTAATTTTTAATGTATTTGTTAGTCTACCTTCCTGAGCCTCCAGTTCCTTGACTGATCCCTATTCTCCCAGCTAAGTACTTTTAAAGACTAAGAGCAACATACTTTCCCAACCCCAACAAACAAAAACTGAGTGTTTGCCACTAACAGATCCTTCAGAGGACCTTCTAAAGCATGTACTTCAGGCTGAAAGAAAACTATTTCAGATGGACAGTCTGAAATGCAAGAAGGAATGAAGAGCAAAAAAGTGGTAAGTTCATGGATAAATCTAAAAATATATTGATATTATAAAAATAATAATGCTTTGTGGAATTAAAAAGAGATATAATTTTTAAAAACACATATAAATTAGAGGGCAGTGACTGGAATTTAAGTGTTCTGAAGTCCTTCTATTGTTCAGGAATGTGGTAATGGTATTGCTTAAACTTTTGACTTTAATAAGTATGTGTGGAGTCAATGTTGTTTCCATGTGTCTCTGACTGTCCATTTTTCAGGCTCAAGGCATTTCTGCTCTTGTTGAAGTCAGGGATGGCCATGTGTTCAAATGCTTACTAATTTTTTTACAACTGACAGAGGAGTGTTAACATTTCCCACTATGATGCTCAATTTGTCTATTTTTCCATATTGTCCTGCTAAGTTTTATTTCTATGTTTGAGCCTGTATTATTAGCTGCATACAAATTTTAACTTATTTATATTCCTGATGAATTAAAACTTATCGT
>NW_007726436.1:300585-302421 GCF_000696425.1 Galeopterus variegatus
CATGGAGCCGGGGACCAGACCCCCTCCCACATCCGGCAAAACGCCATTGCCACCACCAACTAGGGAAAGAGCACGCCAAAAACATCACCTCTGTGTGGGTGGCCCACCACAGCCACCACAATAACCACAGCTGCCACGAAAGTGGCTAGACACCACACCACCATGCAGATGGTCCACCAGCCACTGGAGTGCATTGGCACAAGGATAGTCACCAGCAAAGACCAAGAAAAGAAGAGGATGTCTCTCTCCACAAAGCTCATTCCAGGGCTGGCCCGTGGTTCACTCGGGAGAGTGTGGTGCTGATAACACCAAGGCCCCAGGTTCGGATCCCATATGGGGATGGCCGGTTTGCTCACTGGCTGAGCGTGGTGCTGACAACACCAAGTCAAGGGTTTAGATCCCCTTACTGGTATCTTTAAAAAAAAAAAAAAGCTCATTCCAGAGTGACAGAAGAAGCATCTGCTCTACGATAATATTGGGGGACCTGAACACACCTCTCAGCATTGGACAGATCATCTAGGCAACAAATCAACTGAGTAACCGTTACTCTTTCAAAAGGAGAGAAGAAATCTAGAGTAATTCGAGTTGGGGAGGGAGGAGGAAGGGGGGATGTGGAGAGATTGGACAAGGGGCATAAAGAATAAGTATGATCTGTAACAATATATATGCAGTAATATTGATTTGATCAACACATGTCAATGTTGAACCTCCAAAATATGTATAATCAATTATGAGTCAATAAAAATTTAAAAAAACAAACAAAAAAATCCCAAACCCCCCCCAAATTAAGGTGTCACCACTGTGATAGCATTGAGTTGGGGCCTTTAAGATGTGATTAGGCCATGAGGGCTTCTCCCTCATTCACGGGCTAAGGCCCTTATAAAAGAGGCTTCACATGGTCTTTGCTAGTTTGCTCTTCTACTTTTCTGCCATGTGAAGATACAGCAAGAAGACCCACACCAGATACCAGGGCCTTGATCTTAGACTACTCAGCCTCCAGAACTGTGTGAAAATAAGTTTCTGTTCTTTATAAATTACAGATATTCTGTTATAGCAGCACAAACTGACTAAGACAACATCTTAACCATTTTTAAGTGCACAGTTCAGTAGTGTTAAGTATATTTACATTGTTGCCAACAGATCTATAGAACTTATTCATCTTGCAATATTTAAACTCTATACCCACTAAACACTAATTTTCCTTCCTGTCTCCACTCCTCACCACCTCGCTCACTCCCACCCTTGGCAAATATCTCTTCAAGATCTTGTTTCAAATTCTTTTAGAAATATACCCTGAAGTGAAATTGCTACACCATATGGTAACTCTTTTAAAAACTTTTTTAGGAACTTCCATACAGTTTTCCATAGTAGGTGAGCCTTGACCTGTGACTGGTTGAGGTTTGGCACTGGCGGGCTTGGGTTTTGGCACTGGTGGGCTTGTTTACTGCGGAGAAGAACCCGGAAGGGAGCCATATTGCCAGGGAATGCCCCCCCGCTTGAGTGCCTACAGTATCCCTACATTCCTCCCTTTTTCCTCTGTTGTGGGGAATGGGTCGTTGTAATCCTTGAGCTACTTCCTGCTGGAGGGGGGCATAGTGGGGGGAGAGGAATTGGGAGGAGATAGGAGACCCTTTATTAGGCCCCAAAGGAATTTTGAGGGGGGAGAATTCTATAAACATTTCCTGGAGCCACAGGTCAGTTATTTGCTGAGTCCAGTGTGTGTAGGAAGCTGTAGGGGAGAGCATCCAGGCATCCGTGGCTAAAACCTCCAGGAACAGGGACCATTGGTGATCCATTTTAACAGTGTGTTAGCTGATCCGTTGAAGAGCAGGTAGG
>NW_007726436.1:303335-306370 GCF_000696425.1 Galeopterus variegatus
TGGAGAAGAACCCAGAAGGGCACCATATTGCCAGGGAGTGCCCCCCCGCTTGAGTGCCTACGGTATCCCTACACGATAAAATGAGTGTCTTGAGAGCAAGACCATACACTATCTTATTAAGTACATAGTATAAACTTAATAAATGCTGACAAAATCAACATAAAACAATGAATATCAAATTATGTGAGCAATCATTGGAGCACCTGATTTATGAAAAGATGCAAGAAATTTTTAAATGAGACAAAATCACTTTCAAAACAGCATCAAAAAGTGAGTGTATTTAACTATACTTAGCTCATAAAAGAGCAAGCAGGTAAACAGAATAATTCATGCTATAGCATGTTTAATAAACTGGCAAGACAGAAAGTTGGCTGAAGGAAGGCAGAGGAAGTTTGTCTTGTATAAATTAGAACCGAGGGGCTCCATAATCATCTGGCATCCGCTCGATGTTGTATCTGATCAGGACAAAAAATTAACACTGGTAAGAAAGGTGAGTACAGAACCCATTAAAAAAAAAGAACATCCTTTACTGAGTGCAATACTCCTCACCCCAACTGTGTATCCTTTTTGTAATGAGAACATTTTAGAGGGACATCACAGTGAATGATTTACAGCAAAATGCTGACTACAATATGCATTATCTTTATTCTTCAAAGTCACAAAGTTAGCAAGTCAGGAATCAGGATGAGTCCAGGTAAGCCCACTCTTAGCCCATATTCTTCCCACTACACTGTGCTCTCCCCAAGCTGAAAAGCTGGACAACTATAGTTTGAGGACTGACATGAAAACATACAGGAAGGCTAAAGAACAGCATTTATTTATAAACTTTTAGTTTCCCAGATGAGGTGCTAATTAAAAATTATCTTTCAAAAAAGATACCATGAAGGGCCGGCCCGTGGCTCACTCGGGAGAGTGTGGTGCTGGAAACACCAAGGCCACAGGTTCAGATCCCATATAGGGATGGCCGGTTAGCTCACTGGGTGAGCGTGGTGCTGACAACACCAAGTCAAGCATTAAGATCCCCTTACTGGTCATCTTTAAAAAAAAAAAAAAAAGATACCATGAACAAAATATCTTTTAAAAAGATTAGCTTGATTTAAATTACTGCTCTGTATTTAGAGCCATACGCTTCTACACTTTTTTTTTTTTTTTGGCTTTTTGTTTATTGAAAAATGCAATACAAGCAAGACCAAACACATATTTAAACACTACAACCACTTTGGTTACTACAAAAGGCCAAACAGCAAACCTAATTATTGCTATTTAACTGAAGAATTTTGCCATTTTGATTCTGCTGCCATAGGTCGTATTTGGTCATGAAATGTAAAAAACTTCTTGAAATATTCATAATTTAAAAAAAATTTACAAAGCTTCATTTTTGTTACCAAATAATAAATTTGAGAGAAATTTGTAAAAGCAACCAGCCTTGGGCTGAGATCCTGAACGCTTCTACACTTTTTTTTTTTTTTGGCTTTTTGTTTATTGAAAAATGCAATACAAGCAAGACCAAACACATATTTAAACACTACAACCACTTTGGTTACTACAAAAGGCCAAACAGCAAACCTAATTATTGCTATTTTTTTTTCCTTTTTGTCTTTTTTCGTGACCGCCAATGGATCGCAACCCTCGGTGTTGCGCCCGTACCTCGCTCAGCCAGTGAGCGGCCAGTCTGTATGTGGGATCCGAACCCTCGGCGGGAGCGCCGCTGCACTCCCAAGCGGCGCACTGTAGCAGTGCGCCACCGGGCCGGCCCTAATTATTGCTATTTAACTGAAGAATTTTGCCATTTTGATTCTGCTGCCATAGGTTGTATTTGGTCATGAAATGTAAAAAACTTCTTGAAATATTCATAATTTAAAAAAAATTTACAAAGCTTCATTTTTGTTACCAAATAATAAATTTGAGAGAAATTTGTAAAAGCAACCAGCCTTGGGCTGAGATCCTGAACAGAGATTTCCCATGAGCATCAAAAGGTCAGGCTTTAGCTTAAGCTCTAGGAGGCATTTTGGTAATCAGTGTATGTATGGTACACACTATATATGTATGGTGGTGATACTGAGGATGAGATCTGTCTCCATTCTTCTTTTTTTTTTTTTGATGACCGGCAAGGGGATCTTAACCCTTGACTTGGTGTTGTCAGCACCACGCTCTCCCAAGTGAGCCACAGCCGGCCTTTGTCTCCATTCTTTTAGTAGTCTTACTGTAACAATCTGAACGTCTGCTTCATTCCTTAATCCTATCTCTATCTTTTGCTCTGGTTCTTGTTACTTTGTCTCATTTCTTCAAATATAGCTATGTAAACATTTGATGCAGTAATTTCTTTCAAATCCTCTGTAACCTTACANCATATGTTCGTCCCAGGACTCCTAAGGCTTGACCTTCTCTTTCATGGATATAGAGTGAAAAAAGTTTGGTGAGGTCAGGAAGATATAAAGCAGGAGCACTAACCAGAGCTTGGCGGAGTTTTTGGAATGTCTTGTTAGGGGAGGAGGACAGGCGCTCATTTGGATCCCCCTTGGCCAGATTGTACAACAGGCGGGCCATTAGGGAAAAGTTGGGGATCCAGGCCCTAAAATACCCAGCTAGGCCCAGGAAGGACAAAATTTCTGTTTTGATTTTTGGAATAGGTAAAGAGCATAGTAATTGTTTTCTGTCAAGGGTGATTGATTTTTTGGAAGGGGATAATTGGAACCCTAAATCGGTAACAGTGGTGTGTGATATTTGGGCCTTAGAAGGGGAAACGTGGTATCCTCTATCTGCCAGAAAGTTGAGAAGTGAGGCTGTGTCCATTTGTGATTGTTCCCAAGAGGGACTGCAAAAAGGTCATCTACATACTGTAAGAGGACCGACTGAGGGTGAGATGAATGGAATTGTTTGAGGTCTTGAGCTAGTGCTTGACCGAAAATGTGTGGGCTATCCCGAAACCCTTGGGGTAGGACAGTCCAGGTAAGTTGTTTGGAGTGTCGTGTATTGGGATTGGTCCAAGTGAAGTCTTATTGTTACAGGGACACAATGTGCAGAGGAGGGGTTAG
>NW_007726436.1:306481-307177 GCF_000696425.1 Galeopterus variegatus
TCATTCCTTAATCCTATCTCTATCTTTTGCTCTGGTTCTTGTTACTTTGTCTCATTTCTTCAAATATAGCTATGTAAACATTTGATGCAGTAATTTCTTTCAAATCCTCTGTAACCTTACAACCTGACTTCATTCTTAATTGATATCAATTATATACTTCTAGTCACTTCCCCAAGAGAAATTTCTCACCTGTGGTTAGAAATGTACATGATAGGAACTCCAGGGATCTTCCGGATTCTTCTTTTAAGGTCCCGGTCAACTGTGGCCACAATGTAACACTTGTGCTGTAAGAGACACCGATTGATATTCACATAGAGCTCAGTAAGTATGTTTAACGACTACTGGATAATGGGCAACCACTGACTAGTCTGAAGCATCATTCATTTCATGGTAAACTGCAAAGGGAAGGCTATAAAAATTTGTTGAGTATCTACTATGATCTAGGAGCTTATATTTATAAAATATATAACAAGTTGCAGGTCAGCCCGAAGAATCTTGAGGGGGAGAAGGTAGGTAACTGTTTACAAGCTGCAAACTGGTCTCTATCTCATTAAGTGGAAGGAACTTTCACATTCTGGGCAGACAATTCCTTAGTTTTGGGGAAAAACACCCTGAGGGGCTCTATGCAAATACAGAATAACAGCCTTTCCTTTCCTTGTTATCTTGAGACATGCTCTGAGGCCTCCTAGTGGTGGA
>NW_007726436.1:308981-309586 GCF_000696425.1 Galeopterus variegatus
TTTTTTTTGCCAGTAGCTGGTACAACCCAAACTCATGACCTTGGGGTTATAAGGCCTCTAACCAACTGAGCTAAACGGCCAGACCCCCCCCCCCTTTTTTTAAAGCACAAGGTAAACATTTAAAGGCCTATAATACCTGAGTTACTCTCTGTACTAAGCAGTCATCTGCATAGGTTCCTTTGTGTGTGCATGGTAATCGTTCAAATCTTGGATCCTTGGCGATCCTGTAGGGTTATAAAAGTCGATTAAAGAAAACATTCAAGCAATTGGCTAACTTTCTGAGTCCCAATCAGTGAAATAAAAGTAACATGACCTATGTGGAGATTTTAAGGCACCCTTCTCCTCCTGAAGTTTGTCCTTTAATTGGAAAGGCAATTTGGTAGGGAATTAACGCTTACTGACAGCTGGTGTGCCTTGCATGATTCAATCATCACAAAACTGAGTTATTATATACCCACTTTACAGATGAGGAAATAGGTTCAGAGAGGTTAGAAAAATTTGTTCAAAGCTACACAGCTGGGAAAAGCCAGGATTCAAAACCAAACCAATTTTAACCTAACCATTTAACTTTTAGGAAGCTGTCTTTCACAAATGTACAATACAGG
>NW_007726436.1:311325-312182 GCF_000696425.1 Galeopterus variegatus
GCAAGCACAGTGAGGGTATGCATGTTCCAAACAGGGCACCTGTAAAATGGTTTGTTGGTGTTCAGAGAAGAGTGAGCACATCTTTCTTGCTAGGGGAAGAGTGTTCATAGAGAGAAGAGTGAAATAGGGTTGGAAAGAGTCTCCAGTGCCAGGCTGAGGAGGGTGAGTTTCATGTCATAGGTGATGGGGAGTCGTTAAAGACTTCTGAGGGACAGAGTGACATGGCAAAGCTCTGCCTTTGAAAGACTAAGCAGGCTGTGGTGAGGATATACTAGAAGGCAAACAGACAGAATGCTGAGAAACTAGGTAGGCAGTAGTCCAGGACTTTGCTCTTTTGGTTATCTCTTCACTCCTGATATCATTTACCTCCTCCTCTCTACTGGTTCTTTCCCAGAAATATACCAACACGCTCTAGTATCATCTCTATCTTAAAAAAAAGAAAAAAAATCTTTTTACTTACACCCTCCTCCAGCTAACAACCCATTCTGTTACTCTTCCCAGCCAAATTTAGTGCTTACACTTGGTGGCTCTATTTTCTCCCCTCATTCTTTATTTTCATTATTTTAAAAATTGCTTCTTTTCCCCTTTTAATTTAAAGTATTTCAGGTATACAAAAAAGTATGGAGAATGATATACACTTTACCCACCATCTAGTTAAAGAAATAAAACACTACACCTAAAAATGATGCACCCCTCCAGTCCTAATCTCTTTTACCTCCCCACAAGTAACTATTATCTTAAATTTGGTATTTACCATTCCTACACCAGTTTTACTACATACATAAAATTACACATATACATACCTATAGACAATGTAGTATTGGTTTTCATGTTTTTAAACTTTACATAAATGGTAT
>NW_007726436.1:313461-314626 GCF_000696425.1 Galeopterus variegatus
TAAAAATGCAATTTTATTTCTTTCCACAGGGATAAATCAATATTTTGATATTTTATCACTTTCCCACTGATCTAAACAATGCTACCATTCTAGTAAGCTCCAATTTTTGCCTTTAAAAAAATTAGCTTTATTAGATAAAAATGAAATATAATAAAATTCACTAATTGTATAGTTAAATGAGTTTTGAGAAATTTATACATCCATGTAACTTTCTCCACAATTGAGATATAGAACATTTCCATCACCACAAAAAGTTCCCTTGTGCCCCTTTATAGTTAGTTCCCTTTTCCCACTCTCAGCTCCGGGCAACCATTGATCTATATTCTATTACCACAGTTTTGCCTTCTCTAGAATTTCATATAAATGGAAACCCATTTCTGGAGTGCTAGAAATGTTTTATTTCATGACTATGATGGTAGTTCCACAACTGTATACATTTACCAAATGTATCAAATTATACAATTAAAATTGGTGAATTTTTTAGCAGATAAATTACACTCCCAAAAAAGTGACCAAAAAACAAACAAACAAACAAACAAAAACCCACTGGTCTATTTTGCACTTTAAATGTGTTTTTTACCTATCCATGATTTTGTAATATCATGTATCAATCATTTGGAAAACAGTGATTCACCAAGGTACACAAATCTTCCAAATATTAGCTTTTCATTGTACAACATTTTAAAAAATCAGAGTCAATTATTTTCACTGGTCTCAACAGAAAGGTCTTTAGTCTTGGGAATGTGATAAGCTCGTGGTTTCCCAAAACTCTAATATCCACTTGAAAGTTTGAATTTTATCAATGGCAATAAATATAGTAAACTGTTCTTTTTGAAGTTATGGGTTCACTGCCATTCATTTTTGAGAAATTATCAGCCAAAGTCTGAATAACCAGTATTTGTTGGTTGTTCTTGCACATAAAAATGACATTCCACGAAAAAGCACCTGGTTCAGCTCACAGCTCAAACAAGCACACTAATGGCTTTTATTGAGATAAAGCTCTGTCCTTTGGTATACAGCAGAATGCTTTATGCATACAGTTATGTGTCACTTAACAACGAGGTTACATTGTGAGAAACGTGTTAGGCAATTTCACTGATGTGTGAACATCACAGAGTATACTTACACAAACCTAGATAGTATAGCCTGCTACACACCTAGGCTA
>NW_007726436.1:314848-316273 GCF_000696425.1 Galeopterus variegatus
CTAATATCTTACAGTTTAGTCTACTACATTAAAAAAAAAATACTGGTTGTGACCCATATTAAACTGATTTCACAACCTACAGATTGTGATCTCCAGGCTGAAAGACAATCTTATAAGAATATGAACAACCTTGATTTTATCGGATATTGCCAAGTTGCTCTCCAAAGTAACGACCAATTTACACCCTCAGTAGTTGAGAATTCCCATTCCTCCAGTCTCAAATGTTCTTGGCATTGTCGAGCAGATTTTTAAAATTTTTGCCACTATGAAATGATATCTCATTTTAAATTTAAGGATTATTTGTCTTTTCCTTAGAGATTTGTAGAAATTCTTTATACATTTTGAAAATAAGCTCTTTATTGATTATATATGTTACTAATATCTTCTGTCTGTGGCTTGTCTTTTCACTTTGTTTACGGTATCTTTTGTTATACAAGAGTATCCAGTTTCAACACAGTTAAATTGATTAGTTTTCCATTANAATAACAGCCTTTCCTTTCCTTGTTATCTTGAGACATGCTCTGAGGCCTCCTAGTGGTGGAGGTCTACTACCCCCTTGGCCAGAATAAGGTCTCCAGGATATGAAGTTTAAGCCTAGCAGCTCTGAAAACAATAACATTTAGCAGTCAGAAGCAATCTGTGTTGTACTTCACTTCCACCATATCGCAATCTCCCATTGAGTTTTATAAAAAGTTGCAGCGTGGTGCAGGCTGTGCTGTGGGAAATTAAGGGAAATGCTTGCCACCCATGGGATGAAGTAGTTAAAGGGATGGCAGTGTGTTCACCAGATGAAGATGATTATCCTCAGCAGAGAGAAGCTCTTATAAGAGCAATCAGTAGCAGAACTTCTTGTGGTGCTTGACAAGGAGGCCAGAAGGGAAGAATTAAAAACCTACTTATTCTAGGGTATGTGTGAGATAGCACTCTGGGAAACTCTCAGATGTAACTGAGAAACACTTTTGGATTAGGCATGGTAGAGAGGGACAAAATTCCTGCACGGGAGTAAATTGAAATGGAACTTTAGATTCACAGGGAGGTGAGATTTGATGCATTATAGCTACATTAACTCACTCAAACCATTTTATAGAGAAGATTTGTGGAATAAAGAATCAGTAGATGTCACAAATCACAAACCCAGCAAATGCAGGTGTGGAGATTTGAAACCCCTATCACTTTTCCAAGCCTGTGCTCTTTTCCATTATGGTTAGAGTATAAATTTTCAATCTACTTTCTGAAGTACATGAGGACACCTATGCTTCTCACAAAGGAATACTATATAATTTTCTTTTTTAAATTTATATTCCTAGATACTTTACTGCAAGAACATTCAGGAGATAATCGTTTAACTTTCTTCTTTATTTTTATTTTTTTTGCCAGTAGCTGGTACAACCCAAACTCATGACCTTGGGGTTATAAGGCCTCTAA
>NW_007726436.1:317323-318343 GCF_000696425.1 Galeopterus variegatus
CCAATTTTAACCTAACCATTTAACTTTTAGGAAGCTGTCTTTCACAAATGTACAATACAGGTACAAGGATAGTCACTACAGCACAGCTTATAACAGTGAAAAACCAAAGATAATCTAAATATGTATCGGCAAGGTAAAAGTTAAATACATTTTGGTGCCCCTATCCTATTAAAAAAAAAAAAAAACAACGAAGGGCTGGCTGGTTAGCTCAGTTGGTTAGATCGTGGCGTAATAAAACTAAGGTCAAGGATTCGTATCCCCATACTGGCCAGCTGCCAAAAAAAAAAAAAAAGTGAGGTGGAACTGTATGTACCAATGTGGAAGGACCTATAAACCATTGAATAAACAAAGCAGGCCAAGAAACAATATATATCTGTAATGATTCAATTAAGAAAATACAAATCCCTCTCTCTGATATTCTTTATTTAGGTTTGCATTTGCACAGCAAAGAGCCTGAAAAATATATACAGCACTATCCCTTCTCAGTTGTCACTTTTGGGGTAGAAGAATGAACAAAATATGAATGTTAAGAAGGATTTTTGCTTTTTATATTTATTTACTTATTTTTGGCAGTTTGCCAGGATGGGGATCCAAATCCTTGAACTTGGTGTTATCAGCATCACTGCTCTAACCGAGTGAGCTAACTGGCCAGTCCAACTTTTACTTTTTATTATATGCACATGTTTACATTGTCTGCCATAAAAAATTCAAACATGTATTATCATACAAATTTAAAAAAAGAAAAAAAACCCCAAGTCTGTGATTCCTAAAGTTGTGCTTTTTCTATTACACAATGATTAGTTACTGAAATGAGTAAAAATACAGGGTAACACACAGATACCAAGTGCAACAAAAATACTCCATATTGCAGTAGTTCAGCACTAGATCAATGTGGGTTTGGTATAGCTAGAAAAAATGAAATGGGGAGGGATGAAATAAGATGAAGATGGAAGAATGCAGCAAGCACAGTGAGGGTATGCATGTTCCAAACAGGGCACCTGTAAAATGGTTTGTTGGTGT
>NW_007726436.1:318849-320666 GCF_000696425.1 Galeopterus variegatus
AGAGTATACTTACACAAACCTAGATAGTATAGCCTGCTACACACCTAGGCTATATGATATAGCTATTATAATCTTGTCATTGACTGAAATATCATCATGCAGCACATGACTGTATTTCACATTTCATCAAAAAGAATACTGATATGTACTTGAGGGTCGACATTTAATTAAGTTAAATTTTACTGCTTCATAAGGAAATTCTTAAGTGACTCTGGCTTTTAAAAAAAAAAATTGCCAGTGGGTGGTGGTGAAGAATACAATGACTACTAGCATGGTACGAGTCCATTGCCTTGGTTCATATTAAGGCATCAATAGTTTTGCCATCAGTGCAAATGTCAACACAGTGACAAAGGCTATGTCTCATCATTATTATGAATTAGTTTTGTGAACTCCCTACAAAGGTCTCTGGGACTCACAGGGGCCCAGGAACACACTTTAAGAACTTCTACTCTATATTCAAGGGTGCTTCCTGGAGTAAGCACAAAATTTCAAATATGAGTCTTTAAGTATGAGATCCTGAAGGAGATGTTTAGACAACAAAATCATAGAAAAACAGCTTCTAATTGAAAATCTAGAGGACTTTAAAAGGAGGCCTACAAGACCCATATGGCAAAGCATTTTAGTACAAAGAGCTTTAGCTTAAAATTTTCTAAACTTCAAATATTTGCCTTTTAAATCATAAACAGTTTTACAAGATTTTCATTTAAACTAAGGAAGAAATCCTTGGACAGCAAATGGATGAAGAAGAGTTAAAAGAATATATATATATATATATATATTTTTTTTTTTCTTTAAAGATGACCAGTAAGGGGATCTTAACCCTTGACTTGGTGTTGTCANACCCATGGCCTTGGTGTTATCAACACCACACTCTCCCAAGTGAGCCACGGGCTGGCCCTGAGTTAAAAGAATCTTAAGGCTGGTTGGCTCTGTTGGTTAGAGTTCATAGCAGCCCTGTAGCACCAAGGTCAAGGGTTCAGATTCCTATACTGGACGGCCACCAAAAAAAAAAGAATCTTAAAATCTTAAGTATACCAATCTAGAACAAATCTAGACTAGCTCCTTCCTACCTGAGAGCCACTCGATATTTCTGCCCCAATTTCTCAATTTCAGCCATTACACAGTCAGTTATACAAGGGATACCTGCCAGGAAAAAAAAAATTAGTAACAGAACTTGTGAAGAAATTCTCTCTGAATTATATCTTGCTACGAGTTTTTAGAAGACCCAGGAGACTTCTAGAATGCTGCAGAATAAGCACACTGAAATGAACAAAGAAGAAAGCCCTATTTATAAAGAAACTAGGGAACTGTTCCACCCTCACACCATAGATTCCAAAAAGTATCTGTCATAAACTTATATAGGAAAAAGAAATTAAGCTGGACCCTGTCATTATTTCTGTAAGTTCTACATGGAAAAAATTTAAATGTTGCTATAGTTTGGATACTGCCCCAAAACTCATATTGAAGCTTGATCCCCATTGTAACAGTGTTAAGAGGGTGGGAAATCCAACTATGATATTTGAAAGGTGGGGCCTTTGGGAGGTGGTTGGATTGTGAGGATCATGCCCTCATGAATGGATTAATCCACTCATGGATTAATGGGTTAATGGATAAATGTGTTATCACAGCAGTGGCACTGGTGGCTTTAAAAGGAGAGCAAGTGAGCACATTAACATGTTCTTGCCCCTCTTGCTGTGTGATGCCCTGTGCCTCCTCGAAACTCTGTAGAGAGTCCCTACCAAGAAGAACACCTTCAGGGGCCGGCCCGTGGCTCACTCGGGAGAGTGCAGTGCTGATAACACCAAGGCCCCAGGTTC
>NW_007726436.1:322158-325583 GCF_000696425.1 Galeopterus variegatus
TAACTTAAAAAAAGAATGAGGTCCATCTACATATACTAACATGGAAAAGTACTCAAGACATATTGTTCAATGTAAAAAGCACAAATAAATGGATAAATAAAATGTGATCCACGCAACGGAATATTAGTTGGCAATAAAAAGAAGTGAAGTACAGTTATTCCTCAGTATCCATGGGGGATTAGTTCCAGGACCTCCTAAGGATACCAAAATCCACGGGTGCTCAAATCCCTGATATAAAATTACGTAGTATTTACATATAACCTGTGTGCATCCTTCCGTATACTTTAAATCATCTCTAAGCTACTTATAATACCTAATACAATGTAAATGCTATGTAAATAGCTGTTATACTGCATTGTTTAGGGAATTGTGACAAGAAAAAAGTCTGTACATGTTCAGTACAGATGTGATTTTTTTTNACTGTTGTCATTATTATTATCATCCTCCTCCCATTTTATAGATGAGGAACTTGAGGCACAAAGAAACTACATAACTAGATAGCAAATGATGAAGCCAAGATTTGAACCAAGTCTATCAGGCTACAGACTGGGATCTTAACCACAATGCTATATTTCAGTTCATAGAAGAGGACATACAAATAAATGGTCAATAAGCATAAAGACGCTCAAATTCATTACTAATTAAAGAGATATAAATTGCAACAAGTGTTTTCTACCTAATAGAGTGGCAAAGATTAAACATATGAAAATACCCAATATTGAGGAAACAAGTAATCTCATACTAAGTTTGTGGGTACATCTGCATTAATATGGAGTGTCCAAACTGGGACAGTTGAGTGAAAGGGGAAAAAAATAATTACAGCGGGGTAATTGGACTGTCATGGGCAAATAGGGATGTGTAAGGACCCAGCAAGGGGTCAGACTTAAGAAGAAAGTGGGGAAAAGAGGCTAAAGACATGCAGTTCACAGTCTGTGCTCTGGCTGGTACTGGACAGCTGTCCATCTCTCCCCAGGTCTTTCCATCTACCCCAGACCTGTCCATCATGTTCCACTTCTGTCCAGCTTTTCTTGAGGCAATCCTTGCAAAAGTGGGAGGGCAATCCCCCAGAGAATCCTCTGAAAGGACCTTTGCCAGGGCTTCCAAATCACCTGACCCAGATGTTTAAGTCCAATATAGCCAGGCCCTGCAGGAGAGGCCTGTGGAGGGGCCAGTTACTGGGCTACAAACTCCCTCCAAGATATTTACAAGGCTTTTAGCAATAAGTAAACCAGTTACTTCCTTTTACCATCAGCAAAAGAAGTCTCCAAGAGCAAAACATTTTTCAAGATTATCAGCTTGCCTATGTTTCTCTTCCATGTCCTTAAACCTTTGTTGACCTCTGTGTGGTCTACACAGGTCTACGGTGTGGCTAAAAGGGAGTAGATCAAGAATCACTGCCTGCTCCTTTTAAATGGAGCAATGATACCCAGCAGGTAAGGCTGTTGTTGAGGATGACAGGTAACATAGGCAGTCCTGGCCCAGGGATGATAGGCCTTAGTAAATGGTAATTGTTATTGTGAATCCAGTCTGTTAGTTAATCAGGTACGTGGCCCTTACTGCTGGTGAGACAAAGCAGGCTGACCTTTGCCAGTTCTCAAATGGGTAAATAAAGGTGCAGAAAAGCAAATAGCCCTTTGCCCAGCACTCCTTCAATAAATCACTGCTTAGTCCCTATAGAAGGAACATTCCAACCTTTGGAAATGCTCACTGGGAATTTACTGTACAGTACAGTCATCCATCAGTATCCATGGGGGATTGGTTCCAGGACCACCCGAGGATACCAAAATTTGTGGATGCTCATGTCTCAGATATAAAATAGTATAGTATTTGCAAATACTACATCATCCATGTATTTTAAATAATCATCTCTACATTACCTATAATGCCTAATACAATGCAAATACTGTGTAAAAAACTGTTACACTGTATTTTTTATTTGTATTATTTTTGATTGTTGAATTGTTATTTATTGTTTTTTTTTCCGAATATTTTTGATCCATGATTAGTTGAATCTCCGAATGCAGAACCCACAGCTACAGAGGGCCAACTGCACTGATACATGCTATAACATGGATTACCCTTGGAAACATTATGCTAAATGAAAGAGGAGCAAACATTATATGATTTCATTTTTATGAAATGTCCAGAATATGCAAACTTATAGATACAGAAAGTAGATGAGTGGTTGCCTAGGGATGGGGAGAACAGGGGGGATGTGGGTGGTGATAGCTAAGGGGTTCGGAGTTTCTTCTTGGGGTAATGAAAATGTTCTAAAACTGACTGTGGTGATGAATGATGCACAACTCTGTGAATACACTAAAAGCCATTGAATTGTATACTTTAAATAGATGAATTGTATGGTATGTGAATTACATTACAAATAAAGCTGTTTTTTAAAAAGCAAGAAGAAAAATAATAAGGTGTGATCCATTTTCACTGAGAATAAACAAAAATAACTTCCATTTCACACAGATTATAAATGAATTTTTTAAAACTACCCCTCTCTAAGGAAAAGAATTATGGGAACTTTTTTGGGGGGTGGCTGGCCAGTATGGAACTTTCATTTTTTATGCTTGATTTTGTTTTGTTTTTTTTAGGTACGTTAACACTTTTTTTTTTTTTTGGCAGCTGGCCAGAATAGGGATCCAAACCCTTGACCTTGGTATCATCAGCACTACATTCTCCCAAGTGAGTTAACCGGCCAGCCTGATACATTAATACTTTTGAAAGCAGAAAATTTAAATTTTAAACAAAAATACAATGCCCAGGAGAAAAAGCATTTGTAAAATGGAGATACTAAGTAAGTGAGATCAGATAGTCATGGAATCAGAGGGCAATGCATGCTTTGTTTAAGAGGGTCAATTTTAGAGCCATACAGCAGTGAAGTGAGCAAGGGCTTACAGCTGGAGTAGGGAAGCAGGCCCAGGAAGACCTCTATAAAGAAAGGGAAAGTAACAGGTAACATGCAACAGCACTCATGCGCAGAAGAGAAAGCTGATGGGAAGTGAACTATCCTCCCCTGTTGGACTATCAGGTGGAAATGGAAGGGACCAGGAGCTATGAAAAGGTTAAAGGGGCCTCTTCAAGGCAAGAGAAAGATGAAGGCCTTCCTTTACATATAAAGTCAGGCAAAGCAAATAATTAAATAAGCACAGTTTAAAACAGTTAAAAATGTCCTAGGTACTGAATTTGTACTGTACCTGAATGTTTTTTCAACCTTTGCTTTAAGGTATTATATTACACAGAAGACTGCAGAAAGTGGTGTTTTCCTTAATAAACTTATTTTTAGAAAAGGCAAAATGAAAACATACATTATAGCCATATTCTAAGATATACATAACTAGAGACAGCCTAACTATAGGACTAAAGCTATCCTAAACAGTCAGAAACTAGATATTACTGGTAGGGTGACAGAGTCAAAGAAA
>NW_007726436.1:326816-327717 GCF_000696425.1 Galeopterus variegatus
TAATTTTAGGCATTTAAAGAATTTTGCTCTCTTGCACCATTCATACATCCCTTACTCCATCATTTCATCTTGGTAGATCAATAAAACCACATTTACATTACTATCACTCTGTAAATGTGGTTTATTATACAATATCCTTTAAAAATTAAAGAGCAAGGTACAATTTTTTCCTTTGATTCCAATAATTTGTTCTTATGGCAAAGTATAAGTCTAATTTTCAATTGTACCTTTAACTGGGTGACTGGAAAAATATATGAATATAAACCTACCACAAAATGTAGGTTTGTATTCATTAATATGAATATTAATGAATATAATATTCATTAATATGAATATTAATGAATATAATATTCATTAATTTTAATGTGATATACCACAAAATGTAACATATCTTATTATTAGGAGGTTATTCCCTAGTACATGGCCTAAAATTTCTTTTTCCTACTCATATGGTAGTGCAGAAAGATCATCTGAAGGAGGGGATAACCAAATACACAAGGGAAATTTAATGGTAAATTGCATACCTAGGGGTAAACAAACCACCTCAGATCCTTTGTGGTACAAATAAAGACCAAACTGAATAAACTTAGGAATGGAGCATCATCCAACTTCTGGTTCTGTGATCGTAAACAGCAGAATGTCTTATTATTCCCAGTCAGGTTTGCATTATATTTCGATTCACTGAAAATGGCCATTGCTATGGCAACCAAAGCCAGAAATTCACTTAACTAGAACTCTACCTCCCTCTTCTCATGTATTTGGATAAATATGATTATTCTGTACAAATGTTGCAGAGATGTAAAAGTATAATACTCACACTTGGCGTACAGACAGTCCATCATTGACTGTACTAAGTCCAGTTTGGCTTTAATGGAAAAGTTGATAAAGTTGGTATCAACCA
>NW_007726436.1:329450-331110 GCF_000696425.1 Galeopterus variegatus
GGCGGGAGCGCCGCCACGCTTCCCAAGCGGTGCACTATCCAGTGTGCCACCGGGCCGGCCCAGCAGTAATGTTTATAAAATTAAGTTTATTTATTTAAAAGGAATGACTTTCCCTATATTCGCCAGCTGCCAAAAATAAAAATAGAAAATAAATAAGAGGAATGACCTTTATTCTGAAAATATATCCTTACTATTTTTTTGGTGATACAGTATCTTTCTTATGAAATGCTACTGTGTTAAACAATGGCAATTATTTCTTTTAAAAGATTCTTGGCAAAGAAAAGAATAATTCTAAATTATATCCCCAGGATTTTAGGGGAAATTTTACTGCTCCATGAAATCCAAAAACCTTCAAACCACTGGAATTGGTATATACTCAACAATACCACTTTCATTTGCATAGTGTGTCAGACTAACAAACAAATGACTGAGCAAACCAGCTCAGGGAAAGCCTGGGTTCCTAAGAATTCTATGGTTTTAGGATGTCTCTTTTAGTTTTAAAGGAAAACTTGAAATTTTTTTTCCCCCCCGCTGGCCCTATGGGTATCTGAACTCATGACCTTGCTGTTAGAAAATGTGAAATTTTTGGGCCGGCCCATGGCTCACTCGGGAGAGTACAGTGCTGATAACACTGAGGCCACGGGTTTGGATCCTATATAGGNAAATACAGGAGAACAGTTTGTCTAATGTTAGGATTATACATTAGCAGGGCCTGTTTCTCATCTAAAAGCCAAAGATGTCTGGGATGAACAAGACAGTGATTCCAAATGTTAGTCCATGAACTACTATCTACCTGTGATGATACATCCATCACCAATCCAGGGCAAAATGAAAAAAACAAAGAAAAGGCAGTAATGTTTATAAAATTAAGTTTATTTATTTAAAAGGAATGACTTTCCCTATATTGGTCAGCTGCCAAAAATAAAAATAGAAAATAAATAAGAGGAATGACCTTTATTCTGAAAATATANCAACCAGGATGTGGTAAGGTGGGCCCAGCTGTGTATTATATTGGAAGAATAGGCAGGAAGGATGTTGGGGGCTGAAGGAAAAAGAAAACAAGAACACAAAGTAAAGTTTACATTGATACTTTGGTATCAACAAAAAACAAAAAAGAAGTCTTCGCTTGGGACAGTTCACTATAGATTAAGCTCCTTTTCATTAGAAATAAATCTTACAAAGGAAGGCTAGTAAAAAAGTAGCTTATCTTAATCTCAAGTCTATTGGTATGCTTTAGCCACAACTTTAAAAAAGCCATTATCCAACACAGCTCTTCCTCTAGCAGGAATACAATAGCCATGGTCACAGGGAGGTAGAATATAGTTACCATGATTAGAAAGATACTATAGCAAGTTTGCCATTTTCACAGAATCCTAAAATGGTTGTATGTAATAAAATACAGGAGAACAGTTTGTCTAATGTTAGGATTATACATTAGCAGGGCCTGTTTCTCATAGTTGGCTTTTAAAAGCCAAAGATGTCTGGGATGAACAAGACAGTGATTCCAAATGTTAGTCCATGAACTATTATCTACCTGTGATGATACATCCATCACCAATCCAGGGCAAAAAGAAAAAGACAAGGAAAAGGCAGTAATGTTTATTTTTTTTTTTTTGTCTTTTTCCGTGTCCGGCAATGGATCGCAACCCTCAGTGTTGCC
>NW_007726436.1:332063-334332 GCF_000696425.1 Galeopterus variegatus
TTTTTGATTACTCACACTTCTCTTTCCTTCAGCGCACTGGGATCTTTCTTTTCTTTCTTTTTTGGTTTTAATCTATCCTTTTCTTTACTAGGGAAAAAAAAGTAAAATAAATCCAGGGGAGAAGAAAAAAACACTGCAGTTATAATCTCATTCAGAAATCAAGAGATCCATTTTTTTGTCTACAGAAGAAATCCTAGTTTGTGACTTCTTTATGTTAATATCAGTATACAATTTCTGAGCAGATAACTATAGTGAGAAGTAGGCTGGAAGTATAATTAATCAGTAAAAAGAGTAATCAGTAAAAATTGTTAAGGGGTAAATAAATGTTGATTATACAGTCATTTCTTTCTTAGTCAGACTCTCTCATATAAATGATCAAAAACCACTTCCAAGCAGTGGGAAAATAAGCTGATTATTTATCTTCCAAAGGCTCTAACAGTAGGGGGAGAAAGGGTTCCCCGTTACACCTCTCATAAAGGGCTAAAATGTAACAATGCATATACAAAACTTAACCCTTACCTAGGAAGAAAATATTGTCCACGGGGTGTCATTCCTAAAAATTACACAATAAATCCACACTAAAGGCTTCAGAAGAATTCTGAAGGCTCTAATGGCCATTCTTTCATTCTGAGACTCTTAAAGGACAATGAAGACCAGTCCTTATTTAATGACTTCATCCATTCTTCACACTAAAGCAGAGAACCTGTTTAGGGCTTCTTTATAATAGGGAACATCACTCCACTTTCTTCCACAGTGATTTGGGTTTTTACAAGATTTATAAAATGGAGACATATGGGAATTTTCCCATTCTCTCCCGAAAAATATTTGAGTGTTAGGTGCTGGAGACACAAGATAGACACGGTCTCTGACCTCGCCATCTTTCAACAATAACAAAGATTTTTTTGTCTGGGGGATGTACTAGTGTAACATAACAAAACTGTCATGAGGTTTAAAAGTGATACGGTAGATAAAGCAGATAACGACGGTGGAACAAAGTGAACACTCAGGACATGTTTAATCCCCTTCGCCTTTCCCAGTGTAACCGCTCAGCAGCTAAGTGGCAGTTACACACTTGACTACTGTCCCATGCTGTGTAAATCTAAGACACAATAATATTAAAAGCAGAAACAAAATAACAACAAAAGCTTTTACTACTTATCCCCTCATGACTCATATATCTCTGGGCAGTCTAAGAACCTAATTGATTCCGGACACTCACAGCCTCTGATCTCTCAGACTAAGCATTCGCTTCATGGTCGCATACTTCCTCGTTTTCTTTTGCTTCCCCTTGAAACAGAAATTTTAGAGTTAAAAGAGTTGGAAATACATTGCATCTTTTTAAGTTCCTTCTTTTCTCTTGTCCATTCCCTTCCCTTCTCCCCTCAAATACCCAGCCCCTCTCCCCACTTCCTAAAGCATAAAGGGCACCGCTCGGAGCAGTGTAAGAGCTAAAATCAGAAGGAAAATAAGCAACGGGAATATGAAGGATTTTTGGTCAAGGGCTGACTCCTAAAAAGAGGTCTGACAAAATCTCTTCTCGAACCCTACTCTCACCATGCTCATGCCACACTCCGGCTCTTCCGGAATCACCAACAGCCCTTCGTTTTTGCGTCATCCACATACTGCTTCCGGCAAAGAATAGCCCGGAAGCGGAAGCTACTTCGAGAAACGGAAAAGCCCGGAGCCGGCTCCCAGCCCGGGCAGAGACTAATGCTGGGGTCGCTTGGGGAGAGGGTTGAGAGCCGGTCTTATGCTGGGTGCTGCCGCCACCTTCCAGGGTAGCAGAGCTGGGACTTCACCGCGCTGCAATCCCCAGCTCGGGTAACGTTTCTCTCCAGCCCGAGGCAAAGCCCAGAAGACCTGCCTGCCCTAGAGATGCAGAGAGGGAGGGCAAGGGTAGCGGGGTCGGAATCTTGGGTTGCCCAGTAGTTTGGGGGAACACATTCTCTTTATCTCCCAGCGCTGGGGCATCAGCTCTCTACCGTCCAACCCTTAGGCTCTGGTTCCTGCTTGGTTCCCCTAGCAGGCAGGCATGGTGCTTCGTGCAGCTAAGTGGACGGTTCTCCACGAGTTAATACCGTGTAGTGGTCTCGGTGAAGAGAGGCATGAAGCAGCGCTTGATGGCCTTCTTTAGACTGTCGCTACAATATTGGGGCATAAGCTTGCGAATGTTACTCCTTACCAAGCCAAGAAAATGGTGGGAAACAATTGGTATTTATTGTGAAGGATTGGTGTGTCATCCTTAAGGGAAAGGGAGAATCTATGAGAA
>NW_007726436.1:334864-336099 GCF_000696425.1 Galeopterus variegatus
TCCACGAGTTAATACCGTGTAGTGGTCTCGGTGAAGAGAGGCATGAAGCAGCGCTTGATGGGCTTCTTTAGACTGTCGCTACAATATTGGGGCATAAGCTTGCGAATGTTACTCCTTACCAAGCCAAGAAAATGGTGGGAAACAGTTGGTATTTATTGTGAAGGATTGGTGTGTCATCCTTAAGGGAAAGGGAGAATCTATGAGAACAAGGAGGAAAAGATAGCTTCCATTTTTTGTTGTTGTTGTTACCTGCTTTGTATTCCAGTGGATGTTAACCTTTTGGAGATCACATACACCTTGAAAGTTTGTGGAAAATTCTTTAAGACACGGGCGCACACACGCAGTTTGTCATAAAATTTATGAGCTTGGTGGACTTGAGCCCATTCGTGGACCTTGTAGGTGTCTGTCAAATTCAGATTAAGAACCCCTATACTGTGTTCTCTGCTTGGTACTTTATGTTACCTTCTTTGACCTTCACAGTAACTTAACTACCCTCATTTTACATATGGGGAGACTGAGGCCCAGACTGTGTTCAGGGGTCTGTTTGGGCCTTTTTGATCCCAAAGCCTGTACTTATTGCACGATGATATACTGGTGTTTGGAAGCCAAAAAGGCTATCGGGTTTAAAAAAAAATTTTTTTNGGAGCGCTGCCGCGCTTCCCAAGCGGCGCACTATCCAGTGCGCCACCAGGCCGGCCCAAAAAAAAATTTTTTTAAGTGGCCATTGTATAACCCTTACTATGAAACATAGTGTATTGGTTAACATGAATTTTGGAGTCCGACTGATGGGATTAAAATCCCTGCTCTGTTTCTTACTAAGCTGTATGACATTGGTGAGTTAATCTGTCTGTGCCTCAGTTCTTCATCTGTAAAATGGAGATAATCGTAATAGTACATGTCTTGCGGGGATGTTGATAATCATAACAGTACTGTCTTGCAGTACCTGTCTTACAGAACTTATGTTATACTCATAGTTAAAATGTGAAGTCTCTAGAACAAGAACGGTGCCTGCCACAAAGTAAACCCTTTAAGTGTTTTCATCATTGTGTGTCTTCCAACTGAGTATGTGGTAGAGTTGGAATTTTGTGCCGGTCATATTTTAATATAGTTGCACTGTTTTGGAACTTGAATGTGTTGATAAACCCTAAAACCTTATTATGTTTTCAGGTCTTGAAAAGTTCAATTGCAGGGTGATTTCTTGTGTTGATTTGGATGTAGACATAGTGTTTTTCCTG
>NW_007726436.1:336629-351479 GCF_000696425.1 Galeopterus variegatus
TGTGTGTGTGTGTTATTTATTGAAGCCTCTAGAGATACTCTATGTGCCTCCTGCTTTACCTAATTTGAGATCACTAGAAGTTTCTAATCTTTTTAGAACAGCTTGTCTCTGCCAAGCTGTCATTCATGGGTAGTGCTAACACCGACCACATTTTTGATGCATTAGAACCTCTTGGGGATTAGGCAATAAGCTTTTTAAGTAAACACAGTTTGTTTTTTTAAAAATATTTGGAGACTGATCAGTATTATATATAGATTTACAGAGAAAATTGCATATAATTAAATAGTAATTTGCATTTAAATTCAGGCATTGATGGAAAAATACTCTCCTGGTAATGTGTACCCTGAATTTTGGAATCTATGAACAATAACATTTTAGAAAGCAGTTTGTAATTTCTATTCTGAGGATTTTCTGATTCCCTTGCTTAATACTTGATAAGGAACTAAGTTAGTGTAGGAGTGCCCTGGGGGATGCTAACATACTTAGAAAAATAAGTTTTTTTAGCATTACAATCTTATTGCTATCTGAGACTCTTATGGCCTGAAATTAAAGTATTCAGATACTCTATAGCATTCTTGGATGGGGATGGGAATGGGAATGGGAGAGGTGGTGTTGATTTGTGTTGAATGGGAACAGAAAGTAATTGTTTTGGGGTACATACTTGTGAGGAAAAGAAATGATTTTAGTCCTTCTCAGCAGTCAAGAGGGTTGTTTTGTATTTTCTGCAGTCTTGAGAATCGCTCAAGGCATTGGACCCACATTTTGAACACATAATTGGGCTTGGACTTCATTCCATTCACTAACTGGTCTAACTTACTGATTTAAGTTGATAACACATTTCTTTATAAAATGATTTTGTATAAGAACATCTTGTATTTTAATGTTAGAAAGTTATAGGTAGATTCACTTTTGTGGCTATCGGGAAAAACATTAGAGATATTTTTCTCCACTTGCAAATTACCATTTTTACATTTACTTTTATGATTCATATGATAAGACTTTTCCCCCCAATAAATATTAGTTACTGTTAATTATGTTTCAGTTAACTTGACCTTCTCCTAAATCTGGTAGCATGGTATACAGCATATTCTACTCCTGAGGTCTTGATATTGAATTGATTTATAAGGATACCTCAGAGGTAGATTACAGCTGCATGTTCATTCATTCAGAAATCATTTATTGAGGGCCCGTCTATCCTAGGCAATGTGCTAGTTACTTTTCAAGACCTTATTTCTGTATTGGAGAAAGACTTGTAAACAGATAAGTTATGGTAGGTGGTTGAGTAGAGTTATGTGAATTGAAATATTTTAGAGGAGTTACTTCAACTGTTCATCTTTCTGGAAGTGGTCCAGGTCAGAATACTGTTGTGTAATATTTATTTAATACTATCAACATACTGTATAACAGCTTTTATGACCTTAATGGATTCTAGTATATCATTTTACCTTTTAAATGGCTTTAGCCATTAACTAGCTTAGGTTTAAATTTCAGTTATTTTTCTTTGGTTTCTTTTTCTTTGAAGGGTTCATTAATGCTTAGCCTTCACTAATATTCTTTTGTATAGTGGTTTTCAAAGTTTTGAGTTTAACCTTATTGCAGTTTGTGTGTGTTTGTATGTGTGTGTGTACATGTGTGTACACATGCCTGAGCCCTTGTTATGGTGTTATATCACCATGATGATGTTTTTCTTGTGGGACTCTTGAAGCCTGTTCTAAAAGATAGGGTTTACTACAGAGAGATGAGTATTCATTTAGCTATTAGAAACTAAACAGTCATGGTAGATACATGTTTTGTCATTTAGTCTGAATTGAACACTGCCATGTGAATTTTTATCTTGAATAGTTAAGGAATTTGCATTACGTTTTTCAGAGCTTATAACTATCTGGTACAGTTTGCCTGTAGAGATGCTAATAGTCAGTGTCTGTCAACTGTATTTTCTATTCATTGTACATTTTGGCCAGAAATCAGATAAAGATAGCCTAATAATATACAACATATATTTTCTGTACTATCTTCTTTCCTACTATCTTCTTTCCTTTGTCAAGAGATCTAGCCCATGTTATTTTAACCTCCCTCTTGTTTACATCAGAAGTTTAAACCCAAGTATACCCCATAGTGTATACGGTGACACTATTAGGAAGAGAAAGCTCTTAAAACCTCTCAAGTGTGATTTAGTTTTTCATGTCTTGGTGAAGAAGGAAACCCAGCTGGGCTTTGCAAATGGTTTATAGAAAGGGCTTGAAAAAGATTTTTTAAAAGTTTTAGCCCAGCATTTCCTGAATTGGGGCAATGATTAGGAAGGCATAATCAGAATCTTTTTTTTTTTTGTCTTTTGTCTTTTTTCCGTGTCCGGCAACGGATCGCAACCCTCAGTGTTGCCCCCGTACCGGACCGCGGACCGGCAACGGGATTGCAACCCTCGGTGTTGCCCCCGCGCCTCGCTCAGCCAGTGAGCGGGAACCGGTCTGTATGTGGGATCCGAACCCTCGGGCGGGAGCGCCGCCGCGCTTCCCAAGCGGCGCACTATCCAGTGCGCCACCGGGCCGGCCCCCATAATCAGAATCTTAAGGGGGAATGAGAATGTATAGTGGGGAACCATAGGTTAAAAATTTTTTTTTATACTGTGGAATAATTTTAAATTTATAGAAAAGTTGCAAAGGTAGTACAGAGGGTCCCTATATACCTTTCACCCAGCTTCTCCTAATGTTAACTTCTTACACAACCATGGTACATTTGTCACATCTAAGAAATTAGCATCGGTACAATACTAAACTACAGACTAATTTGGGTTTCACAAGTTTTTCCACTAAAGTCTGTTTCCTGTCCCAGGACCCAATCCAGAATACCAGTCATTGCATTTAGACCACATGTAATTTTGATAAATAGCTTTGCTCTTTTCTGTGCCATACACATATAAAACCACAGTGAGATACCACTTTATACTTGTTAGAATGGGTAATACTTTTTAAATGACAGTATCAAGTGTTGGTGGATGTAGAGCAACTGGAGCCCTCATACATTAGTGGTAGAAATGCAAAGTGATACAGCCACGTTGGAAAAGTTTGGCAGATTTTTATAAGTTAAATATATACTTACCATATGACCCAACAATTCCATTCTTAGATATTTACTCAAGAGAAGTGAAAGCATGTGTCCACACAAAGACTTGTACTTGAATCTTCATAGCAGCTTTATCCATAATAGCCCCAAACTGGATATAACCCAAATGTCCGTCATCTGGTGAATGGATAAACATATTGCAGTATGTCTTTCTAATGGACTACTACCCAGCAGTAAAAAGGAATGAACTGCTGATACACGTAGCAACATATATGGATCTGAAAACCATTATGCTAAGTGAAAAAATGCCACACACAAAAGACTGCATTTTGTATATGATGCCATTTGTATTGGCATTCTGTAATAGGCAAAACAACAGTGATAGATAGCACATCAGTGGTTGAGCAGGGGGTTATGGAAGGGTGACTGACTGCAAAGGAGCATGAGGAAATTTCTTGGGTTGAAATGTTCTATATTGTGTTTTATAACACAGTTGTAGATACTAATTGTACACTTTAAATTGGTGACTTTTACTGTATATGAATTATACCTCAATAAAGCTGATTTTTAAAGTTTTGACAAAATTTTTTTGCCAGTGATTTATGCAAGATTAGAGAATAAATTCAGATTAATTTAGATCTGAATTTGTTATAGACCCTAGAATGATTTTGTAATAATAGTGTCAGTAAATTGAGTTGCAAAGAGCTTACTAGTTATCAGTGTTAGGTGAAGTTTAGATTAATATTTTTATTATTAATGAGGTGGAAATAAGATATGAAAATTTATTTGAAGAAGTTGCTAGATCAGAAAATGAGAGTCCTAAATAATTCAAGAAGAAAACTTGGGAGCTGATTTTAGTTCCCCCCTCTGGCGTAGATCTTTATTGGGTCTGGTACTCTTGACCACTAATTTTTAGAAAGAGTCACTTCCTTTTGCCTCTAATAAACCACTTTTAGAATTTTTCTTCTTTTCTCTGATTGTCCCTTCTCATTCTTCTTTTCTAACTACTCTTTTATTTATTTATTTTTTTGAAAGGTTGATCACCTCAGGGTTCTATAGTCTTTTTCTTGGTCTGACTGCTTTCCATGGTGGTCTTTTCCATTCCCCACGTCTGCAGGATGTGGGTGTCTCTTTGTTGTTGTTTTGTATTTGGCAGCTGGCCAGTATGGGGATCTAAACCCTTAACGTTTGTGTTAAAACACTGTGCTCTAACCAACTGAACTAACCAGCCAGCCAGGATGTTGATATCTCTATAGCTTCAGTTGCGATTTCCATTTGTCTTGTTAGGTATATTCACCAGGATATCCTACAGACACTTCAAACTTAACATGTTCATTTCTGCACTCATTATCTTTCCCTCCATATTTGTTCTGTCTCCTTAATTTTTCATCATTCAGCCATGCTCCCGTGTGTAGAAAATCTGCATTAGTTCTTGGCTTCTTGCTCTCCATTATCTTTTTGACTTCACAGGCCATCCATCTGTTGCTTTAGAATTCTAGCCTCTCCCTCTCTGTGTCATGGCCAGTGTGTCTAGCTACTGCTTTGGTTGGATGAGGATCCTCTTATTTGGTCTCTCAGTCATGGATCTGTCCTTCTCTTCAGAGTCTCTTTCACATTGACTCCAGAGTTACTTCTTTTAAAATGTGTGATCCTCTTTCTCCCTTGGTTAAAAAAGATCTTTAAATTTTTAAATTAAATTCTGTGGTCTCATTCTTCCTATCCCAAGAATATTTTTTTTTCTCCTTCTTGGGTTTCTTTTTATTTATTTAAATTTCTTTAAATTTTTAAATTAAATTCTGTGGTCTCATTCTTCCTATCCCAAGAATATTTTTTTTCTCCTTCTTGGGTTTCTTTTTATTTATTTAAATTTTTTTTTTTACTTTTGGGAGGTTCTTTTTGATATATCAGTTATTATTGGTTAGGAGTGTGGGCTTTGGAATCACATTGTCTGGCTCCTTCAATTATCAACTGGGTGACTGTAGGCAAGTTACTTTAGCTCTCTGTGCCTCTGTTTCCTAATCTGTAAAATATGGATAATATGCTTACCTCATATGGTTGATGTCAGGGTTAAGTGAGATAATACAAACAAAGCACTTCATTCAATGCCTGGCACATAGTATGTTCTCAATTCTTGTTACCACCATCATCCTTGAGAGAAACACAGAACATTCGGTATTTTGAATCATTGCTGTGGTTGTTTCCACATGGGATTTCTCTGGAAAACCAGTTAATCCCTCAGGTAGACTCAAGCCATCTTTCTCACTTACTGTGGGTTGGGCTGCCATGGCCTGGCACAAACTGTCATACCATGACAGCCCAGCAGCCTGGTTTGCACATAGAACCATACCCCCCAAGGCACTCCTGTAGTACCAAGTCACCTGGGTCTGGAGTTTCCAGTCTCAACGTGTCCTCATTTTCCTTACACTCCAAATCTTGCTCCCCAAGAGCAGCTGAATTCCTTACTTTTCTCAGTGCATCTCCATTTTACATATGAGGCAACAGAAGAGAAGTAATTTGTCCAAGGTCACTGAGTAGTAAGATTAATGCACTTAACTACTACACTGTACTGTACTTAGAATCGGTTGCCCTAGTTTGGCCCCGGGTGGTTTATTATTATTATTCTCCCTGGTGGTCTATCTATACACTTTGCTTTCATAGTACTGAACTTTTCATTACTCCTTTTTTTTTTTTTTAAAGTTGACCCGTAAGGAGATCTTAACCCTTGACTTGGTGTTGTCAGCACCACACTCTCCCGAGTGAGCTAAGCAGCCATCCCTATGTAGGGATCCGAACCCGTGGCCTTGGTGTTATCAGCGTCACACTCTCCCAGGTGAACCACGGGCTGGCCCTCATTACTCCTTTTTTTGACTTGGTACTTTTGCCTATGTTGTTCTTTCTGCCTAGGAAACTAGTCCTTTTTTTTCTGCCTTTGCAAATACGTACTCATTCTTAAGTAATCAGCTCCATTGTCTGATTCACTGTAAGACTTCTTCACTCTCTCAGGCAAAGTTATCCCTCCAACCTCTATTCTCCAGACTTTATTTCTCTTTCATAGCTTTTGCCACATTGTATTGTCCATGTCTCATGTTGGACTAAGTTCATTGAGGTTAAGGAAGGATCCTGTTCTATTTATCCTTGTGACTTGAGCTTTTAGTACACAGCCTGGCATACAGCAAGTGCTTAAAAAATGTGAAATGAATGAAGAATGAACAATGTAGAGGAGCCTAAAGATGTTGGTATCAGTAAATTACAGAGTGGAATGCAACATGAAGTTTTAGCAAATGATTTTAGGTAAAGAGAAAATAGATATCTAGGGATGGGGAAATATAGCAGAAAAATCATGTTATTTAAGATGTGATTATATGGGTTGGGTGGTAATGGGCAGTTAGACCGGAAGTTGAGTTAGGGTCGTAGCACTTTTCAAATTTTTTGCCTCAAGTATCTCTAGTGGTAGAAGCTAGTGGATATATAAACCCTTGGGATTGGGAGCAACCTTTCTGCCTCATGTATAAAATATTTATTAATATTTTGAATATATTTATATTTTATCTGTAGAAATTCATGGAAATATTACATTCTATTTTATTTGTGAGTTTGTTTTAACATGAAAATACTTTTTTCTTACCATTCACTTTATCCTTTAGTAAAATAGATGTTGCAGGAATATGTGCCATTTATCCTCTGGCTTCTAGCACATTCTGGCAGGCCCTGGTGCCTAAATCTGGTAGGCATGGAGTGGGGTTATAGTCTAATATGGCAGCATACTAGCTTTCTGTAATTTGGTAAATGCCTACTCAGAAATAATATGTCATGGAACTGAGCTCATCTTGTTCTGACTAACAAGGCTGTACTTTGGAAGGCTGCAGTCAGTTGTAGGCACCTCATTACCAGATCTCTGGGGACCAGCTGGAAAGAGTTCACAGAAGACCCGCAGGAATGTAAGAGACTGGAGGGGCTGACTGATGAGGAAAGCATAAATGAAACTGTATAACTTGGCTGAACCAGGATAGCAGAAATACACAACTGTATAAATATCTCAAGAGTATAAGCTAGATGGGGAAGGGTAATCTTTTATGGTGGGATTTTTAAGTAGGGAGAATAACCAAGGGTGAAATTAAGCCATGGTAAATGTAAACTAATAATCCATAGTATCTGATAGTGCGCTGCATTTCTTGGAAACTCCTTAGTTAGACTGCTCTAACCTGTGGACCTTTTGCTAATAGAATGATTTGGTTTTTTAATTTGATGTCCCTGGACTCATGGCTAATACTTCTGTGTAAAGAATGCTGGAGACTGCATCTTACAAAGCAAACATCTTTTGTCCTGTCTTGTTTTGTGGAAAACAGTAGGTGACAGTGGGCTTCCTGTGTGTTGCCACTAGCTCTGTGTGCACCAGAATTCTGAAGTGGACTTTCACATCAGTTTTTCCATGACTTTTTAGAATAGCACTTTAAGGGCCGGCCCGTGGCTCACTCGGTAGAGTGCGGTGCTGATAACACCAAGGCCACGGGTTCGGATCCTATATAGGGATGGCCGGTTTGCTCACTGGCTGAGCGTGATGCTGACAACACCAAGCCAAGGGTTGAGATCCCCTTACCGGTCATCTTTGGAAAAAAAAAAAAGAATAGCACTTTAAAAGTAGAGACTCTGTCAGTAATATGTATTGCAATAATTTTAGGAACCTTGATACAGTATTTGGTTTCTGAGATAGTATTTTTAAGAAATATTAGTTGATGAATTATAAGCACAATTGTATGAAATGCATACTTTGGAAAATCATTGTGTAAAATTCCTAGTTGGGCTATAGGAGGTATAAAACTTTTAAATAAGAGTTGAAACTAGAAATATTTGCATAAATTTGTGAGTTTTGTACCTTTTTTCTTAAGAGGGTAGTAGAACTGGAAGAAAATGATTTTATGCTTTCTTTGATTTATAAAAATGCATTCATTTACTTAAGGTAGTGATGTAGCTTTCAGACTAAGACCTCTACATCAAGGATTGGTACACTTTTTCTGTAAAGGGTTAGATAGAAAAGTTGACTGCCAATTTTTTGGTGGGCTCTATGTCTCTGCAGCAACTATTCAGCTCTGTTATTGTAATGCAAAAGCAGCCATAGACAATATGTAAATGAATGTACTTGGCTGTTTTCATAAAAACAGGCAGCTATCTGGATTTGTCTTTCCGGCTGCAGTTTGCTGACTTCCACTCTGGACTCTTTCTTGCTCCTGAAAGCATGGTTGGTAAGACCAGCAGTATTACCTGTGAGTCTGTTAGAGATACAGAATAGTTGGGCCCCTTCTCAGGCTGACTACTCTAGAGTCTGGACCATGATTCTCAAAAGTTAACGTGTGTAGGAATCCCTGGGGATCGTGTGAAAGTGCAGACTCTGAGATAGTAGGGCTGAACATCATGCTAGCCATTGGAAGGCGAAGATAGGTAAGACCCAGTCAGCGTTTTCAGGGAGACTACAATCTCTTAGGAGAGACAGCTATATAAACAGTGATAGTACAGACTAATTAATAAATGCTGTAGTAGAGGTATCTTTGGCATAGGAGTGTCACAAAGGTGGAAGTGATTGATTCTGCCTGATGTGTGTACAGTCCTCAGAGAAGCCTGAGAGCTGGACCAGAAATGGGAAGAGTGCTTGAGTTGAGTCTTGAAGCTCACTGGAGGCCCTGAAGCATTGGAGTAAGCATGGTAGTTCATAGTGGGTACAGTAAAGATTATGTTAGAACTAGGAGTTGTTTGATTTAATAATCATATAGCTGATCACAGGGTTAGAGACCTACAAAGATCATAATGAATAGAATATAAGTTCTGTACATTTTAATTTCTCTATACTGTATCCTTACTTGAAAAAGGGTAACTTGCCTGTTTTCTCCTTTCTTCAGGAAATAGGTCCCTAACAAGTATATGTTGTGCAGAAATAGAAACTTTTGGGGCCGGCCCGGTGGCGCACTCGGTAGAGTGCGGCGCTCCCGCCGAGGGTTCGGATCCCATATAGAGACCGGTCTGCTCACTGGTTGAGTGCGGTGCGGGTGCGACACCGAGGGTTGCGGTCGCGGTACGGGCGCGACACTGAGGGTTGCGATCCCGTTACTGGTCACGAAAAAAGACAAAAAGAAAAAAAAAAAAAAGAAATAGAAACTTTTTACATATCCTTGCATCATTAAGAATTTGAAAAACACTAAAAGGTATAGGTAGAAGGTAAAAAATCACTTATAATTCTGTATACCAAGAGATGACCACTATTAACATTTTTATGTTTTTCCTTGCAGTCTTCTTTATGTAATATTTCTAAAATCGGGCTTGTGCTGTGTAAACAATTTTGTGTCTGCTTTTTCATTTAACATTTTATTTGTGAGCATTTCCCTGTGTTGTTATACCTTAAAAGTGTCACTTTTTAAATCTTTATATAACATTCTATCATAGGGATCTCTTATAGTTTATGTAGCTGTTCTCTTGTTTGCGGATTCTATAAGCTGGTTCCAGTTACTGGTTGACTCAGGTTTTGGCTCATGTACTTGGCAAGTCTATTGCCATCTTTTAAAATAAATGCATATACTTATTTATTTTTAGTTATAAAAGTTTGCCAACTTCTTTGATCTGCTACCCTTCACTCATTCTGTTCTTCTGTTCCTGTTAGCACTTTTTGTTTTTTCCCCTGGTTTCCCATAGTAGAGAAGCAGTTGAGTAGTTGTTAAAAGCATGGATTCTGGGCCGGCTGGGTGGCGCACTGGAGAGTGCGCTGCTTGGGAGCACAGCCGCGCTCCCGCCGAGGGTTTGGATCCCATGTGGAGACCGGTTCCCACTCACTGGCTGAGCGCGGTGCGGGCGCAACAGGGTTGCGATCCTGTTGCCGGTCCCCGGTACGGGTGCGACACCGAGGGTTGCGATCCCCTTACCGGTCAGTAAAAAAGACAAAAAGGAAAAAAAAAAAGCATGGATTCTGGGTCGGAGTTGTCTGGGTTTGACTCAACTCTAGTACTTATTATGTATAATCTAGAGAAAGTAACTTAACTTTTCTATGTCTCAGTTTCTTTATCTGTAAAACAGGGATAATTTTATCTATGTCTTGGGGTTGCGAATTAATACATATGAAGCACTAAGAACAGTTTCTGCCATACGGTAGGACTGTCTGTTTTCATTTACTGATTAGTAGACTCTTCTCATTTGTTTTATGGTGGCTGTTTGTGTATGCATTGCCATAAAGCCATAAACCCCCATTCTGCTATATTTGGTTCGTGATTATCTTTTTTTTTTTTTTTTGGCTGGCCAGTATGGGGATCTGAACCCTTGACTTTAGTGTTACAAGCTTTTGGTCTAACCAACTGAGCTAACCAGCTGGCCTGATCATGAATATCTTTGAGAGTTACAAACTAACATTACTGGAATTTACTTAGTGACTTTATTTTGAAAGTTCACAGATTTTTTTTCCCACTTGTAGTAGCAGATTTGACTGTTCTAAAGATAAAATCAGCTTTTTTTAACCATGTCTTAGAAACGCATACAAGGGCACAAAGGGAGCAGATTGCATAGGCTGATAGATTAGGTTTTAAAGCCCTTTGGTGATTTCTCCTTTCCAACTGAACATTGTCTTGATTCCTTATCATGGCATACAAGGCCCTTTACAATCTAGCTCCACCTGTGCTTTTTCTCATTTCTCTTCATGATTGTTTCCAGACCCTGTGCTCCAGCTCCAATAAACTGGAACTGGGCATGTGGTTGTGATGAGGCTCACTCTTTAAATCTGTGCCTTAGTTTGCTTCTACTGAAGGACTGGAATCAACTGAAGTGTTGGAGCTTCCTTCTAGGGAATGACATAGTTGTGGTCAGTAAGGTTGCCAGCTGACTTTTCTTATGGAGTTGGAGAGTGGCCTCGGGGAAACTGTGTGGAGTTTTAATTGGGAATGGTTGGTCAGAATTTACCAACTCTTGGTCATTTGTAGTGTCCTGGAGTTTCCACTGCCTGTTCTATCTCCTTCTTGTTTTCAGGGAATCTCTTTCAGAAATAAAAACCTATTCCACTGACCCGTTTTTTCTCTTTAGGGTAGGATCCGGGAACACCAGAGCAGATGCATCCTTTGGCAGTTGATTGCGCCCTACACTAGAGAGAAGTCGAGGAATGATATATTCTTGGGCTATATTTTGCCACCCTGGAATTCATCCAGTTCATTCCAAAAACACTGACCCTGTGCTTACCGTGACACACCCTCAGTGAAGGTCTGATGGACAGACCCTTTCTGTTGACCTTACGGCTCTTTTCTTTCATGTGGAAGTTGGAAGACAAGGCGAAAGGGGCCAAAAGTTACCTGCTTTGGTGAATAGGAGTGTTCCACTTGGTTCTCAGAACATGGGCCCTCGTTTAAAGGTAAGGTAGTAGACTGAGTTAAGATTTAGTTATTGGGATGCATAACATGGATCCAGTGACCAGTTTTTAAGCCTTTCAGCAAAGGATAGCTGTTAAAGCACACAGTTGTGAGAATTAACTTTGCCCGCAGCAGAACAATTTTGAATATGAGGAAACCAATTCTCCATTTTTGGGAAATGACTTTTTCACAACTGATCTTTACTGTTGGGGATAAAATTAATTTATACTGTAATCATAAATTTTTATGCTCCAAAAGGGGTTTCAGAATATGTATGTGATTCAACTTTCTTTTTAAAATTTTTTTAATTAAAAAAAATTTTTTTTTTAAAAGATGACCGGTAAGGGGATCTTAACCCTTGACTTGGTGTTGTCAGCACCACGCTCTCCCAAGTGAGCCAACCAGCCATTCCTATATAGGGATCTGAACCCGTGGCCTTGGTGTTATCAGCATCACACTCTCCCAAGTGAGCCATGGGCCAGCCCATCAGTCAACTTTCTAACATTCCCTTGAGACAGGTATTTTCAAGTATTTCACTCTCCTGCCCCCCTTTTTGTAAATAATGACAGCAAAATTTTGGAGTATTGAGCACCTTGCCCAGGATCCTTCAGTAAGCAAGTGATATTTCTGCCCTAGGTAATTAGTACTGCATTCCACTTTCCTTTGTCATGCTTTATTTTTATTTCAAAAGATTTTTTTTTTTAAAGTTTGTCTTTCTAATTTTAGCCTCACTCTGATACTCTTCACAGTAAGATCGGGTAATGTTTTTGTTTTTCTTACTTTCTTTTAACTGTTTTCTTAAATCTTTTCTCTTCCTCGATAGTTTGCTATACTATGACTTTATTCTTTTTCATGATTTAGTGCTACATGAGGTTAAGAGCATTGAGCTTCATAGTTAGACACAGGCTTGAGTCATAACCGGCTGTGAGATGTTCAGCAAGTTACCTTTTCTAAGCCCAGCCTTTTTTTTTTTAATGAGAATAATAGTGCTTATCTCACCAAGTTGTTGTGGTGACAATTACTTAGGCTAACATAGTAAAGCATATAGGGCAGTGTTTGGCCTTTGAAAAGTGGCACAGTAAGGGGATAGAAATTTATTAGTTTACTATTACTTTTATTCTGCTAGTTTAGAGTATCACAATTTGCTAAATTGTATAAGGGCAAGGACACTACAGAGATGAACTTGAAAACAAACAAAATACCCATGTAACTGAATTGTATAAAATAGAATGGTGGAAGCTTAACATACGTACTTCTTCTTTGTGCTTTAGCCTTTGGAAAGATTACAAAATAATTTTATGCAGGAGAAGTGTGAGCAGCAGAAAATGGAGGGGTTCTGTAGAAACTTGTAGAAAAATACCATGCATGAGACCCATGACCCTAGTGATGGGTATTTGCTACATACTTGTTGTTCTGAATTAAATTGGTAACTTTTGGTCTGAAGAGCTTATAATCCCTGGCTCAAGTGAATATACAGCTAATTAGAGAAGTCTTTAAAAACTATACCTAAAAGGAGGGTCCCATCTGGAAAATTGCTTATCCTTAGGCATTCTGGACAAATAAAAGAACAGACATTTGACCCTATCCATTCAAAAGATAATTTATTCATATTTATCGCAGTTACTATATGCAATTATGTTGGATGCTTTGGAGGATTTTAAAGACTAGCCTTTGCCTCGTGTTATTTACTACTCTGAAATGAAAAACAAAACAAAAGAGACTAAAATATAGAATATAAGCACTATAAGACAAAAACAAAGTTGTGTGGAAATTCAGAGGAGGGAAGGAATTTCTAAATTTAGGATCAGGGAAGATTTCAGAGAAGAGAAATAGGATTTTCTCTAGACTTTAGGAGTAAGAGATGCTCCATAGATAGAGACTGAGAGGGAGGAGTATATCTAAGCAGAGGAGATGATGTTTAAAAAGGCATGGAGATCGGATATTTCAGAGCTTGTATGTAAAAGTATAAAGAATCTGATTTGGATTTATCATAGGGTGAATAATGAGGTATGGTAGAAGATGGGGCTAAGGAGAAGTTTGAGGTGAGGGTATGTTTTAGTCCGTTTGTGTTGCTATAACAGAAATACCTGAGACTGGGTAATTTATAAGGAAAAGAGGTTTATTTGGCTTATGATTCTGGGACAGCTGTGTCTGGCATGGGCCTCAGGCTGCTTCTACTCATGGTGGAAAGTGGCAGGCAGCTGGCGGGTACAAGCAGATCATATGGCGAGAGGAAGCAAGAGAGAGAAGCAAGAGGAGATGCCAGGGGCCTTTAAACAATCAGGTCTTACTGGAACTAATAGAGCGAGAACTCACTCACTACCCCTCTTCCCCCAGGGAGAGCATTAATCCATTCATGAGGGATCCGCCCCCATGACTCAATCAGTTTCCAACACTGCCACATTGGAGATCAAATTTCCACATGAGTTTTGGAGGGGACAACACATCCAAACTCTATCAGGGTAGCCCAGAGAGAACCCTTGATAGGGTCAGTAAAAGTACAGAAAATGCTTACAAAACAGAGGTGAAATCTGGAATAAAAGTGATTTGAGTGACAAAAATAGGGAGGCTCTGTGACGGCATTTAGGAGGAACCAGAAAGGGGGAAAAGGAAGACAAGCTTAGAATGTATCATGGGTAAAATTGGAAGGTGGGTAAATATCATTGGGAAGATTTTTGAGAGCTGTTGTAGAGCAGTGGGATATTTTGTAAAGGTCAGATTAATGAGTGATGAATTGACAGATCTAACTTTCTGGTCATAAGGAGCTTTCAAGAAGAGAGGAGAATTGTTTGGAAAAAAGTAGTAATTGGTATGCTGAGTTTTAAATGATAAAGGGAATTGGGGTAGAAATGTAGAATTAACCTACTGGAAAAGGTCTAGGTGATCTAGAAAATCAGGAGTGATGATTTGGTTGAGAAATAAGTGAATCAAGAGAAAATAGCCACAAATTCAACTAGGTAAAGCTTATTACTGACAGCTTCACGAGAGCTGGGACTGTGGCTATCATCTTCTACACTGTTCCCCTGGTACCTACTAGATTAAGTAGGCACTCAGTATTTGTTAAATGAATTATCTCGGGATGAGTTTTCAATTTTTTATTATAAAAATTTTCAGATATAGGGCCGGCCCGGTGGCGCACTGCTACAGTGCGCCGCTTGGGAGTGCGGCAGCGCTCCCGCTGAGGGTTCTGATCCCACATACAGACCGGTTCCCGCTCACTGGCTGAGCGAGGTGTGGGTGCAACACCGAGGGTTGCGATCCGTTGCCGGACACGAAAAAAGACAAAAAGGAAAAAAAAAAAAAAGCTAAAAAAAAAATTTTTTTCAGATATAAAATTAGAATAGTATAAAGAACTCCTGTGCAGGCTACGATTTTTTTTTTTTTTTTCTTTCTTTTTTTTTTTTTTTTTTTTTTTTTTTTT
>NW_007726436.1:352275-360799 GCF_000696425.1 Galeopterus variegatus
GACTGTGGCTATCATCTTCTATACTGTTCCCCTGGTACCTACTAGATTAAGTAGGCACTCAGTAGTTGTTAAATGAATTATCTCGGGATGAGTTTTCAATTTTTTATTATAAAAATTTTCAGATATAGGGCCGGCCTGGTGGCGCACTGCTATGCTACAGTGCGCCGCTTGGGAGGGCGGCAGCGCTCCCGCCGAGGGTTCGGATCCCACATACAGACCGGTTCCTGCTCACTGGCTGAGCGAGGTGTGGGTGCAACACCGAGGGTTGCGATCCGTTGCCGGACACGAAAAAAGACAAAAAGGAAAAAAAAAAAAAGCTAAAAAAAAAAAATTTTTTCAGATATAAAATTAGAATAGTATAAAGAACTCCTGTGCAGGCTACGATTTTAGGTACAGTAAGAGAAGCTGTGCTTTTTGTAATTCCGATAAATTTCTCATTGAAGAAAGTGTGGGCCAGTACAGAGGTTCCCTGAATTTCCTATCAGTTCTGAGGCAAAGGAGTCGTGATACTAGTACTACTATTGATAATAGTTATAATAATAATGAAAACTTTGAGAACTCACTGTGTGCTAAGTACTATTCCAGGCTGTTTATTTGTGTTAAGTCATTGAATCTTCACAGCACCCCTTTGATGTACATATAGATGTTATCTCCATTTGACAGATAAGGAAATCAGCCCTCTATAGAGAAATTAAATGACTTGTCCGAGGTCACATTGTGAGTGGCAGAGCATGGATTTAAACCCAGATAATCTAAACTCTTCATCCTCTATATTATGCTGTTGTTATACTGTTTGATTTTAGAGCCTTGATAGCTATGGGGAGTTACATTGAAGTCATATAATAAAGGAGATGGTGCCATAAAAGTTATTTAATCTTAACTCTTTTTACAGCATTGAGAATCTGAAGCCTATTTAGGCTACACAGTTGCAGCCCTGGGACTGGTCTCCAGGCTTGTGGCTTTACTGCTTGTCAGTTCCTCTCACAGAAGAGGTTGTTATAGTTATCAAAGATAGTAGATAAGAATTTTTCCAGTCCTTATAACTCAAGCCATAAATTTGCCACTGCTCTTATTCCTCCAAGGGGCAGGAGACTTGAGACCACAAGTCTGTAACATCAGCTATATATGCTTCATTTTTTGCCAAGTGCTGTAACTTCCCTGAGGACCCAAAGTTTCACATCTAGGATTAGATTGGATGGTATCCAGCTGAAGAAGTACCTAAGACAGTTAAACTGCCAGTGATGGTCCAAGTCATCTAGCACATCCTGGAAGAGGCAGACAGATGCTTTTTGAGAGATGATAATAACTTTTAGAGATGATAGGAGCTTTTCAGCATATCTGGAGACAGATACTTGTTTGGGAAGGAGACTCAGTAGTTGTGATCCCAAATTTTGTGTCAGTATATTGTCTCTTTATTTATTGATTTTTGGGGGGTGGCTGGCCAATATAGGGATTGAACCCTGGACTGTGGTGTTATCGGCACCACACTCTAACCAGCTGAACTAACTGGCCAGCCCCTTGTGTATTGTCTCTTTATAATAGACCCTTTTGGGAGCACCTAATCCATGTGTGTTGACAATTCTAGTGTTTCTTGTGTGGATTTCTTTTATAGTAGAACTTTAGACACCTGTCTAAATAGGGATTTCTGTGAAACATGAGATGGTCATTCTTCAAATTACCCACTCTCCGTGGGTTCCACTGGGTATGTTATTATCAAAGGAACTAATGGGCCATTTTCTCTCTCTCTCTCTCTCAAATTTTTTGAGACATAAAAGCACACTCTGAAAAAGAGTTGTTTTGGTTCCTCCAGATCTGAGCCTGTTACCCACTCTCCGTGGGTTCCACTGGGTATGTTATTATCAAAGGAACTAATGGGCCATTTTTTCTCTCTCTCTCTCTCAAATTTTTTGAGACATAAAAGCACACTCTGAAAAAGAGTTGTTTTGGTTCCTCCAGATCTGAGCCTGCTGTCTTGTCTCTAAATAGTATCCTAGTGCCGATAAAAGGTGCTGGGTAGAGATAACATTGATAACCTTAATGTGTATTGACTTGAAAAGAAAGTGAATTCAGTGCATTGTAGAATGTAGAGCATAGCATGTACAGCCTACGCTAAGTTCGAACTCAGCGATAAGATATGAACATCAGTGTACATTGCATTTTCCCTTCACGGTACCTTTAGGGGTTCAGATGACCAAATGAATGATGCAGATTGAAGTTTAACAACAGTGAAAGTTTCCCCTCAAATTCCCTTGGGGGCATCACTTAGGATGAGAGGTACAGTCTCCTTTTGTTCCTCTCCTTGGCCTTTCTGCTGAGCTCATCTTCCAGAGGGCCCATTAGTTTGTTTGATTGGTAACAGCATAAATGACTTCTCTTACATACCCACTGCTTATTATTGGGATGACCCAGAGTTCATTTTAATTACATAATGCCAACTTGATAACAATACCTGCTTTTTAAAAATCTACATTTTATATAGTTATTTCTACTTAGCTGAATTACTTCCAGAAGGCAAATATAAGGGGAAGGTGACTCCATTATCCTATTTGCTTGTGTTAATTAGCACCACTTTGCATGGGAGAGGGAAACTGTCTTGAGAGCTGTGGATGGAAGAAAAAGCATAAAGCCGTGTTATTGCATTTTATAATTAGCAATAAAGCAAGTGGCTGTTTGTGGTATTCCTAGGGTGGTTGGTAGATTGGAAGTCTTTAGGGAAAATGATGCAGTCTCTCTTTGTTTCTCCAAACTATGCCACGGGGCACTTGTCAAGCTAGAGAGAGAGGGCAGGGATAGTGAGGCTCTAGACTAGAGAGAATTGGTGGCTCAAGCCATACGCTCTATTTTATCTCATTCTGAGATGGCTGTAAGGAACAGTTGGATTAAAAAACTAAATCAGTTTTTTTTGTTGTTTTATTTTACAGTTGCAGCTGTGATCCTTGGCTGTCTGTTGGTGTTGAAGGGACCTGATGTTTTACGTTATTGGTATGTTATAGGAAGAGCTGTCTTTATTATCTTTTTATTAGGGTTGCTTAGGTCCTTTTTGCCTGTCTATCCCTTTTCCCCTTGAAAATAGAGTTAGAAATATTTCTAGTCATGTCAGAATATACCTTCACAGAATTGGCAGTGAAGTTCAGTCATTTGGGAAATATTTATGCATAATTATGGTCAGTGCTAGACACTGTTTACTGTGGAGACAAAGTCAAATAAGGCAAAAATCTGCCTTTAAGAAGTTCATAACATGAAGGGGGAGATGGTTAGGGAGGGGAAAAGTTATAATAGATGAATGTACAGGAGTTTAAGGGAGTCCAGAAGAGGGAACCCCTAACTCTGGGGGTTGGGCAAGGCTTTTGCTAAATGGACAAGGGAGGGGAAGGCTTCCACATGGAGGGAACCAAATGCACATTCTTTTTACTGCTTCTGTGAGGGCCCAGCACATGCAGGAAGGTGGGGGGCTGGGTGGAGCATTATATATATTTCATGCTATAGAACAAGGGTTGGCAAATTTTTTCTGTAAAAGGCCAGAGAGTAAATATTTTTGGTTTCAAAAGCCAAATAGTATCTCCTTACAGCTACTCAACTCTGCCAGTGAGTGTGACGCAAAAGTAGTGATAGATGATTTGTATTAATGAATGGGTGTGGCTATATTCCAATAGAATTCTCTTTATAGAAACAGGCAGTGGGTGGGATTTGGCCTGAGGGCTGTAGATGCTGACCTCATGTATAGAAGTTTCTCTCTTCATCCTCAGAAGTAATGACCCAGTTCATTGTTTCTTTGGCAGTCTTGCAATCTCATCCTGACTTCATTTAATTTTTGAAAGATGGCTAGTCTGTTCCATAATGAGAAGCTGTAATGTGTAACTGTCAGGTGGTTTGTGTGTTCTCTCTTTTACGTAGGTGGAATCACAGTGTCTGTGGTTGCATTCTTCTTCACAATTAAGTTCCTCTTTGAGCTTGCCGCACGTGTAGTCAGCTTCCTCCAGAATGAGGACCGTGAGCGCCGAGGGGACCGGACTATTTATGACTACGTGCGAGGAAATTACCTGGATCCCCGGTCTTGCAAAATCTCCTGGGATTGGAAGGACCCCTATGAGGTGGGCCACAGCATGGCCTTCCGAGTGCATGTAAGGGAATGTTTCTGTCTCCATACCCATTGGGGTTTCTGAGTCATTTGCTTTCCAGATCCTAGTTCAGTCTGCTGGTGGTGCTGGGCTGGGATTTTCACATTTTCCCTTGCTTTTTCAGCTCCTCCCAGGAACTTGGGAATTGTTAATATCTGAAGAGTCACAAATTTCTCTATCCTTTTGGTTAATGGGTACTTAGCTTTGAAGAAGTATAAAGCTTAATGTTACCTTTTCAAAATAAGAAATGCATTACTGAAAAGAGTAGGTGTTGTAGATCAGGAGTTGGGAGACTATGGCCTGAGGGCCAAATGAGGCCCTCCTTCTTTTTCTGTAAGTACTTTTTTGTTAGAACACAGCCACTCATGATCATCATGTATTGACTACGGCTGCTTTCACACTTGAGTATTTATGACCAGTTGGGTAGTTGCATATGGCCCACAAAGCCAAAAATATTTAAATCTGGCACTTTACAGAAAAAGTTTGCCAACCCCAGCGGTGACTTCTCTTTCTACTGTAGCATGTATCTACTCCCCACCTCACTCGCATCTCACACCTTGCCTGGTACTTTAGTTCACTCAGTGCCAATGCTGCATAAATTTGGGTTAGCTTTCGTAATGTAATATAAAAGGCTGGTAAGACTGAGGAGGCAGCATTTGTAGTTCAAAAAGGTCAGGTTGAAATTGATATTTTCTTGATTCAGTGATATATTCTACCCTGTCCTCTGATTAAGTTAAGAATCTGTTCATGATTTAATGATTTTCTTTGGAGTGTTGAGGGAATTTGTTTCTCTGTGTTTCTGTGAGTAGGATTATAAGGAGTGGGTAGGTACTGGCATTTACCAGTGTGCCCTCTGCTAGCCACCTCCTCTCTCCCATGCTCTCTCTAGTTATATGGGAAGTGGTTTTTCTCCCTCTGCTCACTAGTGGGTGCCCCTCTTCTCCCCATTGCAGTTATTCTATAAGAACGGGCAGCCTTTCCCAGCACATCGGCCTGTGGGACTAAGAGTTCACATCTCTCACGTCGAGCTAGCAGTGGAAATTCCAGTGACCCAGGAAGTCCTTCAGGAGCCCAATTCCAATGTGGTAAAGGTGGCCTTCACTGTGCGCAGGGCTGGGCGTTATGAAATCACAGTGAAGCTTGGTGGATTAAATGTGGCCTACAGTCCCTACTACAAAATTTTTCAGCCTGGTAGGTCCTTTTTTCTTTCTTTCTCCCTTCTTTCCCTCCCTCTCCCTCACTCCCTCCATCCCTCATTTCTCTTTTATTTTTTAAAAATAACACCTTTATTGAGATTTAATTCACATGTCATACAATTCATTCATTTAAAATGTATAGTTTAATGGTTTTTCAAAGTCAGAGTTGGGGAGCCATCACCACAGTCAATTTTAGAGCATTTTTATCACCCCAAAAAGAAACTCCATACCAATTAGCAGTCACTTTTTCCCCAAGCCCCCCAGCCCTACGCAACCACTAAGCTATTGCCTCTATGGACTTGCCTACTCTGGACATTTCATATAAATGTAATCATAGAATATGTGGCCTTTTGTGACTGGCTTGTTTTAATATAATCCTTTTAAGATTTATTCATGCTGTAGCATAAATCAGTACTTCATTTCTTCTTATTGTCGTATAATATTCCATTGTATGTATATACCACATTTTATTTATTTATTCCTCAGTTAATGGACATGTGGGTTGCTTCCATTTTTTGGCTTCTATAAGCAATGCTGCTGTGAATGTTTGTGTACAAGTTTTTGTGTGGACATGTTTTTATTTCTCCAGGAGTAGAATTGTTGAGTTAGCCTGGTAAGTTCTTAAGGGATAAGGATGCCAGAATAGACTAAAGATATATTCTTTTGATTTTTGAAAACTTGTCAAGTAAAAACACCTTGACCCTAAACTTGCTGCCAATATGTGTTTTACTTCTTACAGAAGAGTGCCTGCCCAAGCTTCTGGTATCTCAGAATTAAGGCCTTTATCTCTACATTTTTCCCCTCTCATGTCCTTTATGCTACATAACAGATGCTCACTGGTGTTGAAGTCTAGAAATATAATCTCTGACTCTTGGTTCTGCAATCTATAAGGTTTAGTGTCTTGAGATCCTATCTGCCCTGTGTTCCTGCCTGGCTTTCTTTTGAGGATGTCATTATATACTCGCCAGTTTGGTATCTACAGAGATGATAGGACCTTGGGTAAATTTTAGAGTCAAACCCTAATGAGTTGGGCCTTAAGAAGATGTGTGTATCTTTGCTCGACTGGTCCTCAGTTTTTTCCTTTTTCTTATAGCAGAGGAAAGAAGGCTCTGGATAGAGTGACTCCCAAGCCATCTCCCTTTCCATGTATCTCCTCCTTTGCTTGAATACCTCACTCAGAGAATCTTTTCCACATGAATCACCTCACCTGCTTGCCACCAATGGAACAGTTCATATCCTTGTAATACATACCATCCCTTTTTTAAAAATTAAACTTTTTACATTTAGCTAATTACCCCCCCTCCCTCTTTTACCAGAGAAAGAAAAAAAAAGAAAGAAAAAAGAACAACAGACATTTATTTCTCACAGTTCTGGATGCTAGGAGGTTGAAGATCAAGGGGCCAGATGATTCAGTTCCCTGGTGAGGGCTCTATTTCTGGCTTGCAGCCAGCCACCTTCTCACTGTGTCCTCTCATGGTGGAGAGACAGCAGTATCTCTTCCTCTTTTTATAAAGCCACTACAGCCCCACCATCATGACCTCATCTAATCTTAATTACCTCCCAAAGGCCCCATCTCCAAAACCCATCATGTTGTGGGCCGGCCCGTAGCTCACTCGGTAGAGTGCGGTGCTGATAACACCAAGGCCCCGGGTTCGGATCCCATATAGGGATGGCCGGTTCGCTCACTGGGTGAGCATGGTGCTGACAACACCAAGCCAAGGGTTGAGATCCCCTTACCGGTCATCTTTTTAAAAAAAAAAAAAATTAAACTTTGTTTTTTAATTTTAGCATATATTTGTACATATTTTGGGGGTACAGTGTATTGTTTCAATATGTGCATATACTGTACATTGATTTACTTAGGGTAGATAGCATAGCTTTGTACCTGTTAATCCACCCTCCCTCCTCCCCCACCTCCTTAAATTCAACTTTTTATTTTGAGATAAGGTGTATTCATATGCAGTTGTAAGAAATAAGACAGAGGTCTGATACATTCTTTACCCAATTTCCCCCAGGGGTAACATCTTTCTAAACTATAGTACAGTATCACAATCAGGTTATTGACATTAATACAATCAAGATACTGAACATTTCCATCACCACAAGGATCCCTCATGTTGCCCTTTAAGCCACACCTATTTCTCTGTGTTCTGCCCACGTATTTCTTAACTAGTGGCTACCCACTAATCTGTTTTCCATTTCTATAATTTTGTCATTTGAAGAATGTTAAATATATAGAATCATACTATATTATGTAACCTTTGGGGATTGACTTTTTTTCCACTCAGAATAGTTTTCTGGAGATTTATCCAGGTTGTTAGAGTGTATCAGTAGTTGGTTCCTTTTTGCTGAGTGGTATTCCATGGTATGAATGTACCACAATTTAACTATTCACCCACTAAAGGACATCTGGGTTATTTCCGGGTTTGGGCTACTATGAATAATGCTGTAAACATTCGTGTATGGGTTTTTATGTGAACATAAGTTTTCATTTCTCTGATATAAATGTCCAGGAGTGCAACTGTGAGATGTATGGTATTTGCATACTTAGTTGTTTTTTTTTTTTTTAATTGCCAAACTTTCCCAGAATGGCTGTAGCATTTCACATTCTCACCCACAATATGAATGATCCAATTTCTTCACATCCTTGCCAACATTCAATATTGTCACTATTTTTTATTTTAGCCATTTTGATAACTGTCTAGTGATATCTCATGGTTTTAATTTGTATTTCCCATGTAGTTAATAGTGTTGAGCATCTTTTCATATGCTTACTTGTCATCTGTGTATCCTCTTTGGTGAAATGTCTCTATGTCTTTTGCCCATTTTCTAATTGGATTTTTTGGGTTTTTTACTGTTGAGTTTTGAGAGTTCTTTATATATTTTACGTCCTTTGTTAAAAATATATTTTGCAATTATTTTCTCCTAATATGTAGCTTTTCTTCTCATTTTCTTAACAGGGTCTTCCATAGAACAAGTTTTTAATTTTGATGAAATCCAATTTATCCTTTTTTTTTTGGTGGCTGGCCGGTCCAGGGATCTGAACCCTTAACTGTGGTGTTACCAACATTGCACTCTAACCTACTGGCCATCCCATTTTTTCTTTTAAAGCCATGCTTTTGGTGTCTAAGAACTCTTTGCCTAGGCCCAGATCCTGAAGAGTTTTTCCTATTTTTTTTTCTAAAAGTTTTATAGTTTTACATTTTAATT
>NW_007726436.1:361260-362323 GCF_000696425.1 Galeopterus variegatus
TTTTTTTTTCTAAAAGTTTTATAGTTTTACATTTTAATTTTTAAGATTGGGATCCATTTTTAATTAATTTTTTATATTAGCTTTGGGTCGAGGTTAATTTTTTTTGTTTGCTTATAGATGTCTAGTTGCTCTAGCACTATTTGCTGAAAAAGGCTCTATTTCTTCCATATATTGCTTTTGCCATCTTTGTCAAAAATGAGTTGGGCATTTTTGTGGGGGTCTATTTCTGGGTTCTCTGTTCCATTCCATTAATTTATATGTCTGTCCCTGTACCAATACCACAGAGTTTTGATTACTATAGCTATTATAATAAGTTTTGAAATTGGTAAGCTGATTCTTCTGTTTTATTCTTCATTTTTGAAATTGTTTTAGCTATTCTAGTTCCTTTGACTTTCCATATAAATTTTAGAACAATCTTATCTAAATCTATAAATAATCTTGCTGGGATTTTAATAAGAACTGTGTTAAATCTGTGTATCAATTTGGGGAGAATTGACATCTGTACTATGTTGAACCTTGTTTTTTGGTTTTTCTTCTAAAGATGACTGGTAAGTGGATCTTAAACCTTGACTTGGTGTTGTCAGCACCACGCTCTCCCAAGTGAGCTATCCAGCCATCCCCATATAGAGATCCGAACCCATGGCCTTGGTGTTATCAGCACAACTCTCCCAAGTGAGCCACAGGCCAGCCCTGAACCTTCCAATTTATAAACATGGTATATCTCTCTAAGTTTTTGTTTCTTTCATCAGCGTTTTTTAGTTTTTTTTTTTTTTTTCTTTAAAGATGACTGGTAAAGAGATCTCAACCCTTGGTTTGGTGTTGTCAGCACTACGCTCAGCCAGTGAGCCAACCGGCCATCCCTATATGGGATCCAAACCCGTGGCCTTGGTGTTATCACCACTGCACTCGCCCAAGTGTGCCAAAGGCCGGCCCTGGCGTTTTGTAGTTTTCAGTGTACAATTCTTGTTTATTACTGTTTGCTTGTTTTGTTTTATCAACATACAAGTCTTATACATGATCTGTTAGATTTCCATGTAAGTATTAAGTGATTTTGTGTGTGTGT
>NW_007726436.1:363179-366670 GCF_000696425.1 Galeopterus variegatus
ATTTTGTGTGTGTGTTTGTGTGTGTGTGTGTGTGTGTGTGTGTGTGTGTGTTCAGCATTGATTTTTAAGGCTCACCTTATTCATAGGTTCCCAGTGGGACTCTAGGCTCTTTATCTGTACCTCTCAGTTCTGTTTCCTTCAAGTTATTTTCTCATTTTGTTTAGTGCTTGCAGTGGTTAAGAATTTGTAAAAATGACTTTCCAAAGTTCATTTGAATTAATCTCTCTATTTCCTTTCTTTTTCTCTTTGTCTTAATAATGTTATTTATCCCTAGGAATTGAAAGAGGATCCAGCTTTCTAGGACTCACGAAGCAGACCTTTGTGACCTGAATAGCACCTCTCTAAACCTTGTATTCCATTGTCTTTGTTCCAGGAATGGTGGTTCCTTCTAAGACCAAAATTGTATGCCATTTTTCTACTCTTGTTTTGACCTGTGGGCAGCCACACACCCTTCAAATAGTTCCCCGCGATGAGTATGACAACCCTACCAACAATTCCACATCCTTGAGAGATGAGCACAATTACAGTTTGTCTATTCATGAGGTGAGCAGCCTCCCTCCCTTCTCTGTGTTCCAAGGAGAACACGCTCCTTTCTCTGTCATTCTCACCCCTTCTAATTCACGTCCATCTCTTCTCCCTGGCTTCTGTACTATCGTATCTTCATCTGATAATACCTATCTCATTAGTAATTTTGAGACTTAGATTAGATCATAGATAAGAAAGTTCTTTGTACAGAGTGAATTGCCTTGCAAATAGAGAAAATTAAGTATGTCAAGTGATGCTTTGTTTTCTTCCTGTAGCTCGGCCCTCAAGAAGAAGAGAGTACTAGTGTCTCATTTGAGAAGTCAGTGACGTCTAACAGGCAGACTTGCCAGGTGTTCTTACGACTCACCTTGCATTCTTGTGGCTGCTTCCATGCCTGCATTTCATACCAAAATCAGCCAATCAATAATGGTGAATTTGACATTATTGTCTTAAGTGGTAAGTTGGTAGAAAAGCTGTGATTTAGTCCTGATCCCTGGCTACTTCTTGTTTTGCATGTCTGTCCTCTTCTGACAGACCTCACAAACATTTGATATTTGAATCACACTTGGCTTAGTGTCCTATGGACTAAAGGACTAGCAATAGGTAATTTCTTTTCTCTCCTGACTCCTACACTAAACCTTATTCCTTGTTATGCTTCAGAGAATGAGAAGAATATTGTTGAACGCAATGTGTCCACCTCAGGAGTGAGCATTTACTTTGAGGCTTATCTTTATAATGCCACCAACTGTAGCAGCACACCGTGGCACCTTCCACCCATGCACATGAGCTCTTCTCAGCGACGGCCTTCCACTGCTGTGGAGGAGGAAGATGAAGACTCACCCTCTGAATGCCACACCCCTGAGAAGGTGAAGAAACCGAAGAAGGTGTACTGCTATGTGTCACCAAAGGTTGGAACTCCCATTCTTGCCTTAAAATCCCTTTGCCTGAGCCTGCATGTAGTTGCTTGGTATTTGGTACTAGAAACCACAGAATAACATTCTGAGTATCAGGGCAAGATCATTGACATGCAGGGTTTCTGGGACACTAAGAGAGGCTGCGTAAAGTTGAACAGAAGATTGTGCCACCTCTGCTGCTATAAATGCTTGGTTTGGACTAGACTAAATCTCTGTCTAGAGATTCTGTGTGCCTTGGTGCATTAAAGCACCTATGGCATTCTACCCTTTGATTGCTTCTGGGAAGATTTTTCAAGGCATGGCTCTCAGAGTTGCAAAGAGAGCTGCTTTTAACCATTAAAAATCTCACTAGTATAAAAATCACTGTCGGCCCCTTATGCTATATTGAAACAATTTGATCTTTCATTTTATGATTTGTGAAACCACAATAAATGGATGTCACTATCAGCCTACAAAATTGGAATAAAGAAATTTTGGCAGAGACAAGAAGGTGAATTTCCCAAGCCCCTGAGCTAAGAGACTCTTTGTGTTAGATAGTTTCTTTTTAGTATTTGTATTTTCTTATTCATTCAGTACTCATAAAAATGGCTCATAAAAATGTTGAAACATCCCATTCCATCCATTTAATCTCATAACCAAAACTGAGTTTTAATTTTGTTCTACTTCAGAACACTTTGCTGTGTACCATTCCTCATTTAAAAGTCTAGCCAATTATTAATTTGGACTGGGGGTGGGGGGGATAGTAATGAGGGAAATGAGTGGGGTGAATAAATGAAACAAGACTGGCTATGAATTGATAATTGTTGAAGCTGATGTTGAGTTCATTATACTTCTTTCTCTTCTTTCGTATGTGTTTGAAGTTTTCTTTAGAAAAGTTTTTTTAAAATCAAGGAAAAAATCTCACCTGCTGCATATTCAGATAACAGGTTTTTTTAGATTAAAAACGTATTGCATTATCTTTTCCTTTTTTGTAAAAGACATAAGTCAACCCTTCTTTATTCTTACATGATGTATTTTTGTGAACTTTTTTAGGTGAGACCCCCCACCACACTCTAGTCCAGTCCCCTTGCCACCAGTCTTCCTACCTCCTCATCCCTGAGAAATCCTTGGTACTATTCAAATAGGGATAAAGCAGTGGGAATGGGCCACTGGTGTCCCCTGTGCATTGACTTGGAGGATGCCACTGTGAGCAGCACTGGGCTGAGCAGAAGGGGATTTTGATTGTTTCCAGGTGAAATGTTCTCTACTCCTAAGGTGAAAACGTGATCTCAAATATTTACAAATTGTAGTAAGATTTGAGTATTGAGATTATGAAATGACTCTGTGAAATTGTATTGTCAGAGTAATATTTTTAATTTGCCTTTTTAAAGATAGAATTGATCTATTTATTTGATTTTAGTACTAAATTATCCTTTTTGTCCGTGGAGGGAACAGATTATCATGAGAAGTGTAGATAGGGACTCTGATATTTGAATTGCAATACCCAAACAGAGCCTTTTTTATTTATCATTCATTTCATTTTCTGAATGTTGGTTCTCCAGCAATTCTCAGTGAAGGAGTTCTACCTGAAAATCATTCCTTGGCGCCTTTACACCTTCCGAGTTTGCCCAGGAACAAAAGTAAGTTGAACCTTATATCTGGTTCATGCTGAGAAGGCTTCAACTATGGAATGTCTCAGCCTTTTTTTTCCCAGAAGGGCTTTTGGTGTCTCTGAAAGTTTTCACTGTGCATGCAGGATTCGTTGCCAGACAAAGAAAGCATCACTGTCTTCTCACTAAATAGCATGAAAAATATATAGATTCTAGAAGGACATGTGCCTACAGAAACAGGAATTAGTCGCAACTCATAATACTTCAACAGTTATCTTTGTCTCCAAGACTAAGCTAATAAAGTGGGTGTCGTTAATGCTGGCCTAAGCTTGGTCTCCTCGAGCTCTTTTATTATTATTTTTTATTTTATTTATTTATTTTTTCCTTTTTGTCTTTTTCCGTGTCCGGCAACGGATCGCAACCCTCAGAGTCGCGCCCGTACCGGACCGGGACCGGCAACGGG
>NW_007726436.1:366855-375948 GCF_000696425.1 Galeopterus variegatus
GATCGCAACCCTCGGTGTTGCTCCCGCACCTCGCTCAGCCAGTGAGCAGCCGGTCTGTATGTGGGATCCAAACCCTCAGTGGAAGCGCTGCCACGCTTCCCAGGCGGCGCACTGTAGCAGTGTGCCACCGGGCCGGCCCTCCTCGAGCTCTTTTAGAAGCAACAGTCTCATATCTCTCTTTAAAATAAAAAAATATTTTTTAACTTTTCTGGGCTTTGGAATCTAAACTTTTGCCTAGAGGCTTGAATATATCATTTTGTAAAAATCACTTTTCCTCCAACCAGTTTGGATTAGTTATTTCTCGCCATTTTATATATATATATATATATATATATATATATATCCTTATTGCCTGTGACCTTTACTAAAGGCAGTCTCTGCAACTCCAGTAATTTAAAATAAAATTTGAATTATAGGACATTGAGGTGAAAAACAAGGAGGTGTACTCCTGGTAGGTTCTCACTTGGAGAAAACAAGCTTAACTTGTTTTCGTTGGTTGGTACAGAAGGGTGGGGATGTGGAGGGGTTTTGCTGGCTTTCAGGGTTTTATAGATTAACTCCTTTTTTTTTTCTTTGCTAGTTTTCATACCTTGGCCCTGACCCTGTCCATAAGCTCCTCACACTAGTGGTGGATGATGGCATTCAACCTCCTGTGGAGCTCAGCTGTAAGGAAAGGAACATTCTAGCAGCCACTTTCATCCGCTCCCTCCATAAGAATATAGGTGAGGTTTGACAGGGATTCTGATAGGGAAGGCAGCAATCCCAGCTATTCTGGGTACATGAGGGTGTGAAGGTGGGACTTCACAGATGACTTGTAATAAGGCTGTAATCATGATGGATCTTGCTGCTCCTCAGGAGGCTCTGAGACCTTTCAGGACAAGGTGAACTTTTTCCAGCGAGAGCTTCGGCAGGTACACATGAAAAGACCACATTCCAAAGTCACCCTGAAGGTCAGCAGACATGCCTTGTTGGAATCGGTGCGTAAAGTTTCATCTCTGTCAGCAGATGCCAAAGTTTTTAACTAAGAACCTCTTAAGTATTTGGTTATATCATGCAGGTTATCTTTCTTATGAAATTTCAGTTTATCTCTTTAGATATATCTATAAAAGACTGATATTTGTTTGATTATACTAAGTTTGGTGCAAATTTGTTGGAGGTATGTCATTGAGAGGAGAGACTAGTTGACACATTGGCTTTGAAATCCGTACTGAACTAGTTCCTGAACAGTCTCATAGAACTCTTATGTAGGGCAGGTGTAAGTAGTGATTACAGAAGGAAGTTTTTATTATTGAATCTCTGGAATAGAAGAGCTCTTGTTGGATTAAAAGGAAATGATTTTTGTTGTCACTTGGTCTGATGAAAAAGGAACACCTTGTGTGTGTCTGTCTCCACCACACAGACACTGGCATAATTCTTACATTCCCCAAGAATGAGAAGGCTTGGTCTCTGTCCAGAAAGTGTTTGTGATGTTTGGCTTTGGTAGGTGTGACTAGAAACCCCTTTTCTCAGCTACATTCTCCGTGTGGCATGGCTGCCTGTCTGAATCTGGTTTTGTGGATAAAGATGTCTAGTGGATAGACTGTACTTCACTGAAAACCAGGACTCCTTGGTTCTCTTGCTTACAGCTTACTGACTTGAGCACTTCCTTATGCAAGATTTTTCTCATTAATAAAATGAGGATTGCTTAAAAAAAAAGAAAGAACCATCAGCTTCAACTTTCCAACAAAGTGATGATACTGAACTCAGGGCGAGCTACCTGCCCCCTTAAGGAAAGAAAAAAAGACTCAGAAGTCAAAGGGTTAGTGTTAGAAAAGCAGATCTAAAGGAGATGGTAGGCTATCCCATCTCTCTGCTAAAGCTAAAGGAGAATGGCCAGGCTAAAGCCATCCCCAAGACTCAGGTTTAGTGAGGGGTTTTTAAAAGGGGCCGAGGGAACGGAATGCGGGAAACAAAAAGCAGGACGGAGGGGGCGTGAGCCCGTGCAAGGGGCCAGGTGCAAGGTCTTGCCCAGACTCCATCTGGTTTCTGTTCCCGTCCTTGCTGTATCTCAGGGTGGGATTCAGGGTTGTGCGAGTCTGCAGCTTCAGGCTGGCTGGAAAACAACTTTACATTTATGCAAATAATGTCATCTTGCGCCATAACCAAGGTCCAAAATATCAAATAACCATGGGAAAAGAGGGAACTCAGAGAAATGCATTATGCAAGATTTTTCTCATTAATAAAATGAGGATTGCTTAAAAAAAAAGAAAGAACCATCAGCTTCAACTTTCCAACAAAGTGATGATACTGAACTCAGGGCGAGCTACCTGCCCCCTTAAGGAAAGAAAAAAAGACTCAGAAGTCAAAGGGTTAGTGTTAGAAAAGCAGATCTAAAGGAGATGGTAGGCTATCCCATCTCTCTGCTAAAAAAGGAGAATGGCCAGGCTAAAGCCATCCCCAAGACTCAGGTTTAGTGAGGGGTTTTTAAAGAGAAGGCCAAGAGAATGGAATGTGGGAAATGAAAAGCAGGAGGGAAGGGCATGTGAGCAGCAAGGGCTTCATGCGAGGTCTTGCCAAGACTCTGTCTGGTTTCTGCTCCCATCTTCGCTGTTATCTCAGGGTCTGGGTAGTACGTGCGAGTCTGCAGCTTCAGGCTGGCTGGAAAACAACTTTACATTTATGCAAATAATGTCATCTTGCCCCATAACCAAGGTCCAAAATATCAAATAACCATGGGAAAAGAGGGAACTCAGAGAAATGCATGCCAAGAAAAAAACTGTCTTTTTAAAATCTTTTAGAGCCCATGTGGTTTAGGTCCCAACATGGCTTCAGTCCTGCTTCCTCCAATAGTGATGGTACAAAGACAAATTAGATTACTTTTTAAAACCTTAAATTCCTTCTGGTGATAAGTGCATTTTAAGTATAAGATGGTATTATTAAAGTTTATTTGTGAATAATATATCTCCTCTTAAGTAGTAGTTGAATGGATAGTGACAATGCTCTTGTGTGTTTCGTCTTTAACATCTAAGAGATGCCAGCCAGTGTTCTGACAGTTTCCTTCCTTTCACTGCTTTTCAGTCTCTGAAAGCCACTCGGAATTTCTCCATCTCAGATTGGAGTAAGAACTTTGAAGTGGTTTTCCAGGATGAAGAAGGTCAGTTTTAAAATTTCATATTCATCTTTCTTAACTCTCCTCCCTACTCCCACCCTCTTAATTCCTTTCTCCACAAACCCCCCGCCCCCCCTCCACCCAACTTCCAAGAAAAACCCACCTTCTTTCCAAGGGAAAAAGAAATCCTGAGTCAAGAAAAAAAAAAGGTTGTATTTTTTAAAAGGGCCAGATGGCATGGTGGAGCTTAGAGAGCACAGACATATAGGGACTTGGAGGGAGAGCTCTAAGAATTTCAACCAGAAAGACAAAGTAATCTTGGTAGAACCAAGAAAAATGTGCATTTCCTGAGACCTCTAATCTCTTGTGTTTCCACACTAGGGACATTAGTTTAGTGATCAGATTACCTTTAATCCTACAGAAAGGGTGGGATTTCAAAAAAAGTCTACAGTTTAGGTGAGTTGCAATAGGGAAACTCTAGAGTAGTGAAATGGAGGGAATGTGAAGAGTGTAAAATTATGGCTAAATGAATAAAAGTGATACAAGGAGGTAGGTCAGAGTCACTTTTTATTTTCATTATACTTTTCAGCTCTGGACTGGGGAGGGCCTCGCCGGGAATGGTTTGAGCTAATCTGCAAAGCACTATTTGATACCACCAACCAGCTCTTCACCCGATTCAGTGACAACAACCAAGCATTAGTGAGTCTGATTTTCCCCTGGGTGGGTGGAAAATGTGGATTATTTATATTTATAGACTAATAAGAGTTTGAAATTATGAAACTGACCTGGAAGTCTGACAACCTTTGTCCTGTTTTTAATTTTGCTAGTTAGAATATGAGCTAATCAGGTTGCCTCCCTCCTCTTTGCCTTCATTATTTCATCTGTAAAGTAAAAGAAAATGCAAACAGATGAATAGATGACTAAAAAGCAAAGTGCAATGGCTTCTCCACTAATTATTATAATAATTAAGGCATTTCTCAAACATATCTGAAGCACTTGATTTCTGTACTAGATCTTTGATTAGATAGCAGTGACAGAAGTAGAGAAGTAGACTTTGGCTGAAAGAAGTTATGGTTTAGGGAAAAGGCATCATACTAATTATTATAATAATTAAGGCATTTCTCAAACATATCTGAAGCACTTGATTTCTGTACTAGATCTTTGATTAGATAGTGGTGACAGAAGTAGAGAAGTAGACTTTGGCTGAAAGAAGTTATGGTTTAGGGAAAAGGCATCACATCATCCACTGATTAACTTACATACTCAGCCACAAACTTAAAACAAAATTCTTAACGTAATATAAAAGTCCTTCTTTGCTCTTTAGCCTCTAGTCACTGAATTACTCAGTGGTGGATACCAAAAGACAAATGTCATTTGGATGGGTTCTTCGATTTTCACACTGAAATTTTTGCTCCCTGGGGGTTACAAGGAAGGTGGATCTTTCCACAACTACGCTTGAAGAAAAAGGCCCAGGGCCTTTCAATCTTTTTCTTTGACAGGTGCACCCCAACCCTAATCGCCCTGCTCATCTGCGCCTGAAAATGTATGAGTTTGCGGGTCGGCTGGTGGGCAAGTGTCTCTATGAATCCTCTCTAGGAGGAGCCTACAAGCAGTTGGTCCGAGCTCGCTTCACCCGTTCTTTCCTGGCCCAAATTATAGGACTACGTATGCATTACAAGGTAACATCTTAGGTGTGCATTTGTACTAAGGCCTCTGGCCATTAACTCTGGAATTTCTCCACCTGAGCTTATTAGTCTTAAGGTTGAAGGGATAGGTGGTTTCAAGCAGCTACAAATTTTATTTCTGGGCAAGAGTATTCATGTTTTGTTCTGTGTCTCTCTATCTCTTCAGTACTTTGAAACAGATGACCCAGAATTCTACAAATCTAAAGTTTGTTTTATCCTCAACAATGACATGAGTGAGATGGAGCTGGTATTTGCAGAAGAGAAATATAACAAATCAGGTCAATTGGATAAGGTGAGAAAGAAGACCAAAGCCTGTGCTCTCTCATGTTCCCCAGCTTCCTCTGGAGCAGCACTGTCCAGTAGGACTTTCTGCAGTAATGGAAATGTTCTATGTTTCTTTTGCCTATTAAGCCCCCAAAAGTGGCTAATGTATCGCTTCTCGGCCTTTTGGCTAAGATCAAGTGCAAAATATGGCTAATGTGACCAAATAACTGAATTTCTCATTTTATTTTAATTAATTTAAATTTAAATAACCACCTGTGGCTAGCAAGTGCCATATTGGATAGCACAGCTTTAGGACACTGCATCCCACACTTTATGATCTCAGCCTATTTGAGTGGTGCAAAAGACACATGTACCCATATATCTCAACCATTCCTACCTTCCAGTTGGAAAAAAAAAAGCGATAATGAGTTGAGTCACTGGACAATCAGATTTGGAAAAGATGGCAGTGTCTATATCAGCATTACAGTGGTGATGTAGGTGATTCCTATTTTAATACAATGGCTATATATTTTTAAATTTTTTATTAGAAAATTATTTACTAGAGGTATTTCTGATGCAAATGTGCTTCAGGTTACATTGTGGAGTTAATATCAAATGATAATGATGAAGTTAAAGTTGCAGTAATATATAATTAAAAGCAAAATAGCAATGACTGAAAAACTGACCACTGGTACCACTCAATTGAAAATCAGATATCCTTTCTGAAAATTATGAGAATCCCAGCTATCTGCCTTTGTGCACATGGAGCCAGAGCCTGTCTTCCTGATCAGGCATAGCAAGGGAGCTAGAGTTCATTTTGAATTAGGGTCATCAGGCTTGAGGTAGTGCTCATTTTAATTGTGTTTAATATGAATACTAAATCTTAATTTATTTCTTAGGCTACTAGATAGAAATGCTTATTCACATAAAGTAAATATTTAGAATTGTATGTAATAACAGAAAAAAAGTTCTACAGTTTTAGATCCATCGAGAATCCCTGCTGCGGAATAACAAGCTGTTTCTGCCATGCTGTTGTCAAGACCTTAAAATCTAACCTTGTAACTAAGTGGAGGCCTTTGTTCACCTATGGAGACAACCTTGATCACTGTAGACAAATTTTCCCCAGTAGTAGTTTAACCTGTGCTTCAGGGCTTCCTCAAAGCTCCCTTAGGAGTTTTTTTTATTGGGGGATATGAATTCTATTTGAGAATCATACAATTTGTTCAGCTCTTTCTTTGCAGATAGAAAAATCATGTGCCCAGATAACTAAGTGATTGAAGTTCTGCAGCAAGTTAGCATCAGGCCTGGGATTAGAATCTAGGTTCTCCAAGTTTCAAGCTGTGGCTGTTTCCATTGACTTACATAAGAGAGAGAAGAATGTGTGGAACAGCTCTTCCCATCTTAGAATTTCTGAGACATAAAAAGACTTCTGTCACTACTTATCTGGCTTTATTTACTCTCAGTTGGCTCAGAGAAGAGGCAGTAGTGATTTAATTTTGGATCATAGATTAAAATGTTGCTAACATGTAACCATAATATCTTCCTGTTGTATCACCACTACTTGACCAGGTCAGAGAAGACCTTACCCAGACACCCACATCAGAAATAGTAGCTTGCAGAAAACAGCAGTAGTGGTAGGAATGCTGAAGCTTAGTAACAAAATAAAACCAAGTGTCTTGAAAAGCTGAATGCACGGCAGAAACTTGTGACCAATACTGATAGAGTTCAATAATGCTATGTTTGTAGAACAGACCAGGCATATGTCATCTTATAAACTTCCATCCACAACCTCTCTTTGTCTTTTTGCCTCCTATTTCAGGTTGTAGAACTTATGACAGGTGGAGCTCAAACCCCAGTCACCAATGCAAATAAAATCTTCTATTTAAATTTGCTGGCCCAATATCGACTGGCCAGTCAAGTAAAAGAGGAGGTGGAACATTTCTTAAAAGGTGGGATCCTGTCTACTTTGGCCTTGTGGTTAAAATTTCTATATCCACAATGTGGGTATGGCTTTAACTTTGGCTACTTTGTTTCAGGCCTGAATGAGTTGGTTCCTGAGAACCTTTTGGCTATTTTTGATGAGAATGAGCTTGAGGTAAGTGCTTACAATTCAAACCCCTGTTCATAACTTCATGCATGTCTGTGTCTACCAGAACCAGCCTGTTGCACCTTCTGTTGTGAGATCCTGCAGGAAAGCCATTTATGCAAGGGCTCATTCCACTTTTGTCACTCTTCCATTTTTTGACTGTTTTTCAGCTTTTTAAAAATTAGAATGTGAAAATTAGAAAGCACCAAATAGCTTATTTATGAAGAGTAATAATATTCATTTATTTATCAAATATTATTGATACTGATTGAGTATTAAAGAATGTTGGTATCATGTACAGTTTTCATAAAATCCTATGATGTTTAAGAGAATAATAGAATTTATTTATTCAGGTATATGAGGGTACTTCAAAAATTCCATGGAAAAATTGAATTAAAAGATAAAGGGCTGGAAATGTTGGTATCATGTACAGTTTTCATAAAATCCTATGATGTTTAAGAGAATAATAGAATTTATTTATACAGGTATATGAGGGTACTTCAAAAATTCCATGGAAAAATTGAATTAAAAGATAAAGGGCTGGCCGGTTAGTTCAGTTGGTTAGAGCACAGTGTTATAACACCAAAGTCAAGGGGTTGGATCTTGGTACCAGCCAGCCATCAAAAAAAATTTTTTTAATTTAAAAAAAGCTAATACGAATCTTTCCATGAAATTTTTTAAGGCCCCTTGTATGTTGAGTGCCTCCTGTATGTCATGTGTTTGAGGCATTGGGGAGGTAGCAATGAATAAGACAAAGTCCCAGCCCTCAAGGAGCTACCTTCTAGTGGAGGAGACACACCAAAAGATGTGATTGTAATTGAGAGTTTTAGACCACAACACTATATATTTTTTTTTTATAGTAAATATATTCTTATTTCAAATCCTGTAGCAACCCAAAAAATGTCTATAAGATGGTAAATACCATTCTATAATTAGCAGAATTTAAGTCCTTATGAGGTGTGGGCAAAAGAGTAAAATCAATTTGTCCTTACCTGCTGCTCACAGACGACACATACAGTTCAAGTTATTAGTTTTAACTTTCCATAGCTTTTATGAGAAGTATGTGTTTGCAAACTGTTTCCTGTAGGGAGGAAGCTCTTTAAAAAGTGGGGGAGGAGAGTAGTTTTAGGTGGTCTTACACAATTCTTATTCTTATTAACTGAGCTGGCTTGGAGAACAAGAATTAGTCTTCTGCAGTTTTCATCACGTTTTGTACCTTCAGATATGAAATCCAAACACAATGAACTCTCCTTGTTTCAGCCTAAAGTTTCTGATAGACCCATCACAGAGTTCTGTTATTTTGGGGGCTGAGAAATAGTATATTTTGTCTTATCATGAAGTCACGCATTTGTAACAATTTGTAAAGTGAGTAGAAAAGAAAGAGTCTCTTACAGTTGTTCCACATCCTGCTCTTAGTTACTCATCACTTAGCATGTTCTTTTTGAAGAAGCCAAGGCTCCTTAAGCTTAATTTGGGCTCTTCTTGTCTCTTGATTAGGATGTATTATTCTTTATAGCTATTGGATGAGCACTCACAGCCTGCTAAGTAACATGCTGGATCCTGAACCAAATTAGGACATCAAGATGTTTAGGGCTCTGGTGTCCTTACTGTTCTCATTTTTTGGCATACTTTTAAATTTATCTGATCAAATAGAGGCAGGGCTGAAGGGAAGGTAGTAAAAGTTCAATCCACAAAAGAAGGATGAATCCTGGGGAAAAGGAAAGGCCATCTGACAAATTCACAACTGGGATTGGGGGTCTTCAAAGGGAAAGAGTTTGCCTTTTGTCCCTGGTACTCCAGGCTAAGTTCATAGCAGACTATCAGTAAATAGTTGGTTTCCTTTTTGTCCTTTGTTTCTTTTTTTTTTTTTTTTTCCTTTTTGTCTTTTTTTGTGACCGACAACGGATCACAACCCTCAGTGTCGCACCCGTACCGGACCAGCAACAGGATTGCACCATCGGTGTTGCGCT
>NW_007726436.1:376948-409733 GCF_000696425.1 Galeopterus variegatus
TTGTCTTTTTTTGTGACCGACAACGGATCACAACCCTCAGTGTCGCGCCCGTACCGGACCGGCAACGGGATCGCACCATCGGTGTTGCGCTTGCACCTCGCTCAGCCAGTGAGCGGCCGGTCTGTATGTAGGAACCGAACCCTCGGTGGGAGCGCCACCACGCTCCCAAGCGGCGCACTGTAGCAGTGCGCCACCGGGCCGGCCCTGTCCTTTGTTTCAATTAAAAATAATTCATAGCCCCAGTTCTTAATTAGGGAATACTCATCAGAAACACCTAGGAAACTTTTTCACACTGCACAGCTCATAACCCTTCCCTTGAGATTCTGATTCAATAGGTCTGGAGTAGGGCCACAAGCATCTATATATATTTTTTAAAGCTTTGTAATTTTTTATCACACTGGTTAGGAACCATTGACCTATTATAATTGATTTTTCTAAAGCAGTATTCTGACATTATGACCTCAACTTCTTTTTTCTGGTGTTTCTTTATTTTGCATTTTGCATGTTAACATAATCATTTTGACCTTGTAACGGGTCTGTGTCCCTCTGACTGTCCTAGTAACACCTGACTGTCTTTTTCCAGCTTCTAATGTGTGGGACTGGAGACATCAGTGTGTCTGACTTCAAAGCCCATGCGGTGGTCATTGGTGGCTCATGGCATTTCAGAGAAAAGGTAAGTGGACCAAACTTCTTTCCGTTGGGTTTGTGGCATGTTATAAGCAAAACATTTCTTTTTTTTTTTTTTTTTCCTTTTTGTCTTTTTTCGTGACCGGCAACTGTTGTGCCCGCACCTCGCTCAGCCAGTGAGCGGCCGGTCTGTATGTGGGATCCGAACCCTCGGCGGGAGTGCCACCGTGCTCCCAAGCGGCGCACTGTAGCAGTGTGCCACCGGGCCAGCCCCCAAGCAAAACATTTCTGAAGAAAAAAGTTGTCTGGGAAAAAAAATGATATATGCGGGAAAGACGGTGGTTGTCCAAGCAGAAGGGAGCCCTGGTCCCTAAGGGCTGTCATGCTGACTGCCATAAGGAGAAAGGAAGTGGAAATGCAAAGAAATCAGAGCCTACCCTCCTGACTTGTATGCAGTGTAAATTCCTGAAGAGGTGGTCAGATCTAACCATTCCTACCTCTGTCTTCATAGAACTGTTAACTGAGGCATAGCCACATTTCAGGATATCTTGTTCCTTCCTCCAGGGGTCAAATCCTAGGCTGAGTACCATGTCTGATCCCAGCCTTGTGCTCTCCCTGCCAGGTCATGAGGTGGTTTTGGACTGTGGTTTCCAGTTTGACCCAGGAAGAGTTGGCTCGGCTACTTCAGTTCACTACAGGCTCTTCTCAGCTACCACCTGGAGGCTTTGCTGCCCTCTGTCCCTCATTTCAGATTATTGCTGCTCCAACCCATAGCACGCTACCTACAGCACACACATGGTGGGTATACAACTCCCACTGCACGCCCTGTGGGAGATGATCTTTCCAGCCCTTGCCAGTGTTTCTGGTGGTATGAGTTAACCACTTCTCCCCTTTCCCTTCCAGTTTTAACCAGCTGTGCCTCCCTACGTATGACTCATATGAAGAGGTGCACAGGATGCTGCAGCTGGCCATCAGTGAGGGTTGCGAGGGTTTTGGAATGCTCTGACCACTCTCCGGCCATCCATTTGGCTCCCATGTTCTCTGGAGCATCTGGGTGCATGTTACAAACATGATAACCATGGACCTTAATACACATAACAATCAACCAGAAGATGCAGCTTGCTCCCCTGTGTCTGGATTATTTTGTCACCTACAAGCCTCATCTTTACTTTGCCCCCATCTCTGTACATTTCCACCACAAGCCATTTTGGCATGTATGTAATCTGAGCTCTCCATTCAGTCACAAGAAGAGGACCATGCTGCTGTCATTTCATTTGGTCCTTTGAAGATCTCAGTAGCTGGAGCTGCCTCAGTAGGACTCAGCCCTGTCAGGAAGCTGGTGTGTGGAGAGCCTTAAATCCATGCCTTGCTCCAACTCCCTCTACCAATGCTCCCTGATGCTCCTTGGTGGTACCCTCTCTGGCCCTCACTACGTGACCAGACTGGTATATCAGTTCTTCTCATGGGAGAGGTGAGTGCCTCTTCTTGTCAGGAGCCAGGAGAAGCTCAGATCGGGAATGGCCCACATGAGCAGTCTTTGGTTTTGTTCCCCTGCACAGTGTCAGGCACAGGCCATGGCACTGGACTACCTCTAATGAAGACTGATAGCACAAAAAGATCTTTTTTTGTGGTGTTAGAACTGGAAAAGCCACTTTCCCTGCACACGTTTTTGGAAATGATCATTAATCCATAAAGAACTTTCTAAGCTTTTTCTTGACTTTGAGCCAGTGAGAAAAGCAGACAGACTGAATGAAGAATGTGAGGGATAGCTGGACTGTAGCCTCCAGTGCTGAGTATGATTCTCCCTTAGGGTTATGGGGCATGGCCAGGCACATGGCTGGCTTAAACATTACTAAGGCTTTTCCTGAGTTTGTTCCTTGCACTGAGGTGTGGCTGGGCCTGGCCACTGACCTCCAAGTTATGCAGCCTGCTAAGTGCTGGGGATTTTGTAGCAAAGAATTGGGACAGTGAGAATAGCATGCCAGCCATCCCTGATTCTCTCTTTGCTTGTTTCTGGCAGTACTGAGGCAAGGGAACAGAGATCAGGAGTTTAAGTGATTGTCACAGGTCCTTGGGGTCAGGACACTGAGGAAAGGCATGGGGAATATGTTAGACAGTTAACACCTAGCCATCCCAGGTACTTCCCTTCACTCCATCAGTTACCAGGAAAGGGAATTAAGGAGGGAGGAAGCTATATTAGGTTCACTGTTTGGTGATGATTGAAGAAAACTGGCCACTGTGTCTTGGAAGATGACAACATCCTTTTTCATTACTGTTTGAATGAAAATAATTTCAAGACTCAAAATCTCATCAACTTTCCAAATTTCTGTTTTTAAGAAGTCATTGCTGCAAGCTACCATTCCCAATGGGGCACTCAACTCTGAGAATATTACAAGCCATCTTTACTGCCAAAACCAGCAAGTACACAGAGTCCTGAGACGAGGCAGGACTTGTGGCAATGCCTTGGCCTCCTGGAAGCATGTCTGAGCCCTCCTGTTCCCAGAGATCATGAGAACAAGCCCTCCTGAGCTGCTACAGTTCCTGCCTGACCTCACTCCATCGCAGTCGTCATTTGTCCTTTTTTGGCGTGGGTGCTGACCTCACTTATCCTTGGGGTCTGGGATCCAGCATCAGGGCCTCTACACCCCAGGATCCTCCATGCCACACGGTCACTGCTCTCCTCAGGGACCAGGACAAGGTGCTGCTGCGTGCCCCAATTTTTTCCCCATGGGATATGTACAGGAAAGTTTAGTCATCACCCTGGGAAACATGATGCTGCCCCTTGGGCCCAGATAGGGCTTTTCAGCTGGGGGCATGTGGCTTGGTTCTGCTGTTTTTGGCAGTTGTTCCTCTTCTGGATTCTGCATTCTCCCCTCCAGCAGTCCTCCAGAGATTGATGCAGGAGGTAGAGTTGATTTTCTTGGCTGGATATGTCGTTTTAAGCTCTAATCATAGCACTTTTTCAGAGCACCAAAGGCACCATTGCAGCCCAACTGGGGCAGCTGCATCCCTGTGGTGGTGCTTAGGCACCAGAGTCTTTGTTTAACAAAACCCTTTGGTACTCTTGTGGTTTTCTATTCTTCCAGTTTACTCTCTCTCTAATTCTATTCAAAAGTATCTTTGCTCTTTTTTGCCTTTTCTTTTACCTTTTTTCCTAATCCTGCTTTGGTACTAGCCAGTTTGGGGAAAAGGTACAATATGTCAGAGAGAAGGGAGATCGGGGTCAGGTTATTTCTTGGGCAATTTTCTATTCATGTTTCTTATTTTGGCCAGTTCTTTTGTTTATGCCCTTGTGGTCCAGGTACTTGGGCCAACTACCCTCCTGGCCTTTTAGTGTCTTTGAAGACCAGGCATCAAATGAACACCAAGGAGAGTGTTGGCATGTTTCCAGAAATTCAGCAGAGTCCGAGCCCTGCTGTAGTTTCCTCAGGAGAGGTGAAATGGCCAGACAGTTGTAGCTGATGATGTAAATATTTTGTACAGTAAATAAATAAATATTTAAAAGAAGAACTAAGGTGTGGCTTCTTTAAGTGGATATTCAGGGCTTTAGTTGAAGGTTGGAAAGGAAAAGATATAGAAATGTTTTTGCATTTCCTCAGTAATTCCTTCTGAGGCAGTCGGCTTGGGGTAGACTGTATACCCAGAGCCCTGGCCTATCCCAGGCTTTGCCCTTTCACCCTTCCCTGATTGCTGTCCATAATGACAAGCAGGGTCATCATGCTCATTCTTCTGTATAGCCATCAGGTAGGACAAGTGTTTGTGCTCAGCTCCTGAAGAAGAAACCAGTTTAGCAAGAGCAGAGGTTATCTAGTCTCAGTTTGTGAGTGGCAGGTAGTACCAATTCTTTTCCAACCAAAGGTAAACTTGGCAAAGGGAAAACCAGACCTCTGATTTGGGCCTAGAAGGAAAAGTATTAGGGACCTTGACTTTCTTGGGGAAGTAATCATGGTGTCGTATACATTGGTTTCCAATCTGGAAAATCAAAACAAAATCCTCTTTGGAATTTTTTTTAAAAAACAGATTCTTGCCTCCACCCGCCAGACCCAGTGAATTGGCATCTTAGCTTGAAAACTAGAGTGCATTTATTCTGCTTCCACTTCACCAAGCTCATGAGTGATATGAAATGTCTCAAAAACCAAAAAGCTCTATCCTTCTAACTTTATGTTTTTTGGTTAAGTCCTACATTTTTCACACTTGCTGCTCTTGTGGCTTTGAATAGATCACTATGAATGTTAAATCATTGAGTGATTTCAGCCCATGATGAAGTCATTCCTTAGACTCGAGGCCGGTCGGATTGTTCTTGAGTTAACACAGTAAATACTAGCTTCAGCCTCTTATACGCTATTACTCTTTTTTTTTAAATTCCCTCTCCCCTTTCTCACTATTACTCCTGAGCCAGTGCAGATAGAGCTCTCAGACCTGCTTTGAATAGATCACTATGAATGTTAAATCATTGAGTGATTTCAGCCCATGATGGAGTCATTCCTTAGACTCGAGGCCGGTCGGATTGTTCTTGAGTTAACACAGTAAATACTAGCTTCAGCCTCTTATACGCTATTACTCTTTTTTTTAAAATTCCCTCTCCCCTTTCTCACTATTACTCCTGAGCCAGTGCAGATAGAGCTCTCAGACCTCTGTCCAGCCATACTTCTGTTAGGACCACAATAGAGGTTTTCCAGCAAGTTGCTTGAACCTTAAGGGTTCCTTACCTCTACTTTGGCTTCACTTTAGACCCTCAAGCATAATAGACCAGTTCTCGATATTCTATAATACTTTATTTAAAATGAGTAATTCCTTTTTTATTTTGAGATGTAACTTACATACAAAAAGGTAGATAAGTGTGTATAATTTATAAATAGTTATAAGCAAAACACATGTAGCCACCATCCAGGTCAGGAAATAAAACATTGCAGCACTGCAGAGCACTGTCATTCCATCCCCTAGAGGTAACTATTATCCTGGCTTCTATGATAATTATTCTCTAATCCCCTTTTTAAACAGCCTGTCCTAAAATTCATAGTAGGGAGGGGAAAAAAGAGCCCATGTAGTCTCTTAATAAGATGCTAACCAAGGTCCTTTTCTCCATAGTAGTTACTAGGCCTCACAATTGGTTTTAAAAGTCTTCAGAGACCATCATTGCCCCATGAGAATCTAGTCCAGATTCCTGATGTGGAATCTGATGAATCATATTCTGAGACTGCATTGTCTGTCTCTCTGTAAAGATTTTTCTCCAGATACTCTAAATTGGATACTCTTTTGCTTTTATATTCTGAACAGGTTTTTTAGGCTGGTCTAACTTGATCATGATTCTCTCTGGTGGTTAGCAGGAGATTCTAGAGTATTATATAAGTATAATAGTGCTGAAAATGACTCAGCAATAAAACGTCTCAAAAATTGTGGAATGGGCTAGTATTTCTGATTCAGAGTACTGAAACTGTGCACCATCTAACAGAAAGCCAACCCAAAGTTATTGGAGAGCTTGGGTTTTTCTTTTCTGTTTATTTTTAAATTTTATTTAGTTTTTGTTTGGAGTACAAGAGGATGGATTTTGAAATCTGCAGAGGGTGTTGTGATAATCTTGATCTTGTTTTGTATATGATAGAGTGGAGCTTCCTAGAGTTGGGATATGCCTTGCTATAAATGCCTGCCCTCCCTGCCCTCCCGCCCCCAATTCAGTTTGCTTTAATTTTGCTTCTGTTTATATAAACATTTTGTGGTAACCCCCTCGGGAACCTGGTTCTCTGTAGTGAACTCAGTTGTGGTCTCTATAAGATGGTCAGTGAATTCCTGGAAGGAAATGTGGAGGACACAGTCTCTTTCCAGAAGTCAAGACATGATCGCTGTAGGTTTGTTTTTTGTTTTTTAAAGAGATGACTGGAAAGGGGATCTTAACCCTTGACTTGGTGTTGTCAGCACCACGCTCTCCCAAGTGAGCTAACTGGCCATCCCTATATAGGGATCCAAACCCATGGCCTTGGTGTTATCAGCACCACACTCTCCCAAGTGAGCCACCAGCTGACCCAGCTGTAAGTTTTTTGATATGGTATCAGAGGTTGGTGGCTTTAGCAAAGTTGACTCACTTGTCAGAATATCCTTGGCTTGTCAATACCAGCCATCAGCACCAGGTCCTTAAACATGGGGTAGTTAAGGTGTTGGTACCTTGGGGCAGAGATCAGACACACCAGCACAAAACCATAGCATCCAATCACCTTGCAAGAAGTGAGTGCTGCCCACCTAGTTCCCCTTGTAGCTTCCCTTCAGGGAGATGATGGATAATTTACCCAGGATGAAGCCTGTTGATGTGGTTGCTACTTGGCATACCCAATAAGCAGGTTGCTATAGCCTTTGTAGTCTTTGATGTCCATGAATGCCTTAGACCAGGTTTGGCTGGCAAACCAGGCAAATTTCTAAGTGAGCAAGGTCTTAGGACTTCATCTTTTAGTAATGACTAGGAAGAAGTCAGTCCTGGACTACACAAGAAGGTAGGAGAGGAGATAAATTTCTTTATAGATCTCATTATATCCTTGACCAGATGGTCCATCCTGATAACAGGAACCTACTTGTATTCTATGTTTTTGACTCTAGGGCTCCTAGGCATCCAGCACCCAGCAGCACAGGCATCTCCCATCATTTACTGTTCTCTTAAGGAAAAGAAGTTTCTTGGACACTTTTGCAAGAAGTATGCAGAATGAGATCCTCAAAGGACACAAAGCTTGGATGTTCATATTTTATTTTTAACTCCCATGGTTCAACCTTGGGCAAGACAACCTTCTTTCAATATCAGTTTCCTAACCTGCAAAAGGATGCTATTAACTAAATAAGAAAGTTGACTAATAATGTGGAGCTCTTTGAAAAAAGTTTTCTTATATATAGTATTTATGATACTATATTGACCACAGCTTAGGTCCCTGGTAATTTCCATAGGAGGCTGTATAGACCGGGGGCAGTTAAGAGTGCTAGAGTGGATGGCTAGTATAGAAATTCCAAGAGGGTGGTGGCCTTTTCCCATCTTGCCATGTCCAGCAGGCCAGAGAGAATGGGTATTCAAGGGCTGGCCTGTGGCCCACTCGGGAGAGTGTAGTGCTGTTAACGCCAGGGTCACGGGTTCAGATCCCTATATAGGGATGGCTGCTTAGCTCACTTGGGAGAGTGTGGTGCTGACAACACCAAGTCAAGGGTTAAGATATCCCCTTACTGGTCATCTTTTTTTTTTTAATTTAATTTTATTTCATCAATATACAATGTGGTTGATTTTTGTGTCCCTTTACTGAACCCTCCGCCCCCCATCAACTTCATATCTGTTTGCTTGTCTCAACAACTTCAAGGAATTGTGATTGTTGTGTCTTCTTCCCACCCCGCACCCCCCATTTGTTTGTGTCTTTATTTATTTATAGCTCCCACAAATAAGTGAGAACATGTGATATTTCTTGTTGCACCTGACTTGTTTCACTTAATATAATTTTCTCCAAATCCATCCATGTTGTTGTGAATGGCAGTATTTCATTCTTTTTTATAGCAGAGTAGTATTCCATTGTGTAGATATACCACATTTTCCATATCCACTCATCTGATGTTGGACATTTGGGCTGGTTCCAACTCTTGGCTATTGTAAATAGTGCTGCAGTGAACATTGGAGTACAGGTATCCCTTCGCCTTGGTGATTTCCATTCCTCTGGGTATATACCCAGCAGTGGGATAGCTGGGTCATATGGTAGGTCTATCTGCAATTGTTTGAGGAACCTCCATACCATTTTCCATAAAGGCTGCACCATTTTGCAGTCCCACCCACAGTGTATGAGAGTTCCTTTTTCTCTGCAACCTTGCCAGCATTTATCATTTACAGTCTTTGGATATTAGCCATCATAACTGGAGTGAGATGGTAGCTCAGTGTGGTTTTGATTTGCATTTCCCGAATGCTGAGTGATGTTGAACATTTTTTCATGTGTCTGTTGGCTATTTGTATATCTTCCTTTGAGAAATGCCTATTTAGCTCCTTTGCCTATTTTTTAATTGGGTTACTTGTTTTTATGCTGTAAAGTTGTTTCAGTTCCTTATATATTCTGGATATTAATCCTTTGTCAGATGTATATTTTGCAAATATTTTCTCCTACTCTGTTGGTTGTCTTTTAACTCTGTTATTGTTTCTTTCACTGTGCAGAAGCTTTTTAGTTTGATATAATTCCATTTGTTTATTTTCCCTTTGGTTGCCCATGCTTTTGGGTTTGTATTCATGAAGTCTGTGCCTGGTCCTATTTCTTGGAGTGTTTCCCCTATATTTTCTTTAAGAAGTTATATTGTTTCAGGGTGTATATTTAATTCTTTAATCCATTTTGAGTTGATTTTGGTGTATGGTGAGAGGTACGGGTCTAGTTTCATTCTCCTGCATATGGATATCCAGTTATCCCTGCACCATTTGCTGAAGAGGCAGTCTCTTCCCCAGTGTATAGACTTGGTGCCTTTGTCAAAGATCAGATGGCTGTAGGTGTGTGGGTTGATTTCTGGGTTCTCTATTCTGTTCCATTGATCCGTGTATCTGTTTTTATGCCAGTACCAGGCTGTTTTGGTTATTATAGCTTTGTAGTATAGTTTAAAGTCAGGTAGTATTATGCCTCCAGCTTTATTTTTTTTGCTCAGAATTGCTTTGGCTATGCATGGTCTTTTGTTATTCATATAAATGTCTGGATAGTTTTTTTCCATTTCTGAGAAAAATGTCATTGGAATTTTGATGGGGATTGCATTGAATTTGTATATCACTTTGGGTAGTATGGACATTTTCACAATGTTGATTCTTCCTATCCAAGTGTGTGGGATATCTTTCCATCGTATTGTGTACTCTTTAATTTCTCTCAACATCTTAAAAAAAAAAAGAATGGGTATTCAAGATACCTAGGCCAAACACCTATGAAGAAGACCCCAAGTCAGAAGAGACCTCTTTTCCCATCTTTATACCACTCCAAAGACTAGAGGAGGTATCTGAGGGGGGGCTGCATATCAAACCTATGTCATGTGGTAGGCATCCTAGTGATAGGCAACCTCGTACCCTTGACTTTGCTTAACTCACCTGGTTACTGAATCATGATAGTAGCTTCCAATTTTTTTTTTTTTTTTTTTAGCTTTTCCCATATACCGGGAGCTTTAATATATATTGTCTTATTTTCACAATGACCCTGCAAGTTATGTCTTTTTTCTTCCATTTTACACAAGACACAGTTGAGACAAAGAGGATAGATAGCTGCCAAGGCTCCTTAGTGGATGGTAGAGCAGTATTTGAACATGGGTCTGTTTCATTTCAAAGCTCAAACTCCACATTTCTGGTTTGTTTCTAGCAGATTAGTTTAGACTAAGAAACAGCGCAGGCACTGGGCCACCAGTGCTCACTGACTCTGCCTCACTTTGTTTGGTGACTCTGTGTGTGACAGATGAACACTTTATGCTTTGGTTTACCTATCAGTCACTTGGGGATTTGGGAATTATAGGGAGAAGGCCCTACTTATCTAGGGTAGAGAGCTTTTAAATGATACAGTTAATTATAGTGGCTTTAAGATCTTTTGCATATAGAAAGTTCCATAGAATACCAACTGGTTTGAGTGAAGTGATTTCCAAACTTAAATGAATCCTGCATAAAGACAAGACACCCTTGAGGATATAACTGAGAGAAAAAAATCCTGAAGTTTTAATATCCCCACTTTGGTGGAAAATCCATAGGTTGCATGCAAATAAAATATTAGAATGAGGTCAGACACGCTACACAATACCCTGATGTTTATCTCTGGTAACTAAGTCTGCAGAAAAAGACTCATTTGAATAAATCTTTTGTCTCTAAACTCTCCTTACATGAAACAGCACCGTTTGGCAAAGGCCAAATTCCTGGTGGATATCTCACTGAGGAAGCAAACATTTTCAAGAATGCCAGAGTTAAAGGGAGACACACCCCAAACAAGATTGTCTGTGATTCTATTGAAACTATAAGCATAGTATCTTCTCCAGGGTGAGGGGTTTATGTGCCTCTCTAGGATGAAGTCACTGTTTCTACAGCCCCCACTTCACCTGCATTATGGATTTGCACATGAAGGAATCTTTCTGAGTCTTCCCATCCTCTCTCTACAGACCAACAACACTCCCTCTCTCCTCAGAACTCCCACTCGAGGGAATTGCCAAGACATTCCTCTATTTCCCCATTAGCAGAGTCAGGGATATCACAGTATTTGCAAGCCAGCTGCAGAGACTTCAGTGGCTTTTATGTTACATCAAAAACAAAATGTTGTGTTATTGTGTAAGAGGAAGATTGTGTGTCATCACTTCATGCTAGGTCACAAAGTCCTAGGTCTAATCCTGCTCCAAGTTCTTATTTGATTTCCTATAAATGTACCCCCCCACACCCTAACCCCACCCCCCAGAATCTGGTATTTCTGTTCCATCCCTAGGTTTGTGGTCTCCCTTTTTCCTTTAGTTCTGTGCATCTCTGCATTTCAGTGAACCTCTCCTATGTATCAGGTACTGGGAAGGGAGCTAGTGACACATTATCATGTGATCTGCCATTGAGCAGCTCACGGTCTTAGGGGAGACAATCCATTTTCCTTAGAGTTTCCTTCCCCTGAGTCTTGGACACCCAAACTCTTTACCACCCACCCACCCCCACTAGTTTCTCTCATTCCTGTTTAATTTGGGGGTTTCTGTTTATGCGTTTGGAGACTTTCCATGTTACAGAACAGCTGCAAGTGAAATTTGTCTAGCTTCTTACACAAGGGAAGGGAAGTTACCCTCCCTGTTGACAGAGAAGAAAGAACCCTTGTAAAGATGGACTCCAAACCAAAAGACTCAGGAACAAGTCCCTCATCGTGCCATAAATAGGCTATCACCTGAGCAGGTCCTGGGACAGGCTGGGAAAGGGAACTTGGTGATCGTAGGGCCCACTCTCTGCCTTTGACCTGCTTTCCCAGACAAAGCAGACTGGAGGTGTTGACTCTGGCAGTGGGGTACTGGCCAGCAGCCTACAGCTCAGTGAAGGAAATTAAAATCTTGAGTGGACGGGGAGAGGGTAATATCTCCAACAATAATGGCAATCAGAAGAGTTTGTACCGTGGTCAGAATAATTGGGGGTGGCAGAGGAAAGACAAAGTAATGCAATTTCCAGTGAACCCAGAGGCATGAAGAGACAAATCAACTTTATGAACAGCCATGAAGTTGCTTGGTTGTGATTAAAATGGGTGGAAACACTGAGCTTCATTCCAATTTCCCTTAATGTTAGTCAAACCCAGGAAAATGGAGTCCCTGGTTATCTCTTTGTCATGTGTTGCAGCTGATGCCTATTCCTCTCTGGGGTTTGGATAGATCTTTTTTTTTTTTTTTTTTTTTTTTTTTTAAAGGGATCTTAACCCTTGACTTGGTGTTGTCAGCACCACGCCCAGCCAGTGAGCGAACCAGCCATCCCTATATGGGATCCGAACCCGGGGCCTTGGTGTTATCAGCACCGCACTCTCCCGAGTGAGCCACCGGGCCGGTCCTTGGACAGATCTTAAAAGCTGATTCCTCGGGCCGGCCTTGTGGCGCACTCGGGAGAATGCGACGCTGGGAGCGCAGTGGCGCTCCCGTCGCGGGTTCGGATCCTGTATAGGGATGGCTGGTGCGCTCACTGGCTGAGCGCGGTGCGGGTGACACCAAGCCAAGGGTTGGGATCCCCTTACCAGTCACAAAAAAAGGCCAAAAAAAAAAAAAAGTTGATTCCTCAAGCTTCTGAGCTGGATCACAGCTGGATGTGCCTTGGGTCAGGCCATTGCCTTAAGGAAAACCAGCTCATCTTTTATGCTCCCTTTCTCAAAGGGATTTGTCCTCTGAAACCTTGTTCATGATGATGCCAACTTGTGTCTCCTCAAAAAGTCAAATCAACAAAATTAAATTTGAGTGTTCTGTAAATCTAGCACTTGATATCCCAGTCAGAGTAGACAGACGTGGTGTTGGGTCCTGGCAGGCTCAAGTGTGCAGCTCTGCCGATGTCTGGAGATGGGTGCAGGTCAGCAGCCAGCCAGCCATCTGCATACTCCACAATGGTTCTCTGACCTGTTATCCCCCTAAACCTTGAAAATTCTATTGTCTTGGCATTTAAGCTGTGTCTTTCAGGCAGCCTTTCATACCCGGAATCAGCACAAAACTCTTTTGTCAGACCATTTCTTGAGTTTTGGCTCCAAACGTGTCATTGTGGGTTAGGTATGGGGGGAATAAAACAAAACTCCAGTCCTAATTTTGGGGGGTAAGGCTGGGCTTAGGAGCTTGGCGTGGTGGAAAAATGGGGCCAAGATAGTGGTTGGCACAAGAACATGGAGAACTTTGGAAGCAGAGCCAGAGACTCTGAGAATTGAGGCCCAGGAAAGTTTGGCACGAGTCACAGCTGGGTATTTAACCAGGAACAGTCACTCTATTTTTCTCAGCCTTGGCAGTAGGTCAGAGCAACAAGCAGTTCTAGCAAGGTCCACATCCTTCCTATTGTCTCCACCCCAACCTCATGAATCGTCCCAAACATCTGCTTCAAATTTGGGCCATTGCCTTCTTCCCTGATTTCTGTAGCAAACTGCAAGTGGCAAGGGTTGGGCAGGTCTGCAGGTGTGGGACAGGGAAGAAAAGCAGGAATGCTCTGGGAAAAGCTGCTTCAAATCTGGTTTCAGGTGCCACAGAAAGAGTAAGGATCTGACCTCTTTTTAAAATGTATATATACTGTATACCACTAAAATCTAACCAGTGAGTTGTTTCACTTCCTGGGTAAAGGGAGCAATCGAGGGAGGGAGTTGGGACCAGCTAGCAAAGTCTCTGGGTCTGCTTTTTTAAGGAAGCTCGGAGTCACTCCATAGGGAGCAAACTGAAGTGATTAGTGCCCACAGTGCAGTCAGTCTGGAGGTGCTAATGAGGTATTAAACACCTCTTTTCCAGCTTACAGCTGCATGTAAGCTGAAACAGACATAGTGAGTCAGAGCAGTGAAACTGGCCTGGAAAGGAAGGTGGCCAGAAGAGAAGCCACAAGCCAGTTCTAGCATTTAGTCCCAGTACCCTCAACAGCCTCACTAGGGGAAATGCAGGAGTTTCTGACACTTGTTCCAAAATCTCAATCCATTTTAAGTGTCAGAAAACACCATAATGAGGGGCTGGCCCGTGGCTCACTTGGGAGAGTGTGGTGCTGATGACACCAAGGCCATGGGTTCGGATCCCTATATAGGGATGGCCAGTTAGCTCACTTGGGAGAGCGTGGTGCTGACAATACCAAGTCAAGGGTTAAGATCCCCTTACCAGTCACCTTTTAAAAAAGAAAGAAAGAAAACACCATAAGGGAAAATAATGGGGAGCCTAAGAGAGTAATCTCAGAACTATTGTAATAATAATAATTACTAACATGAAGTACAGGCTCACTCTGCCTGGCCATATTCTAAGCACATTGCCTGTGTTAACTCATTTAGTTTTCTCATCAGTCTATAAAGTAAAGACAATCCATATTCTCATTTTAAGAGGAGGAAACTGAGGCACAGGGAAGTAAGGTTATATGTCTAGTGGATGAGTCAAGGTGTCAAGTGAGTTGGCCACGACACCTTACTCATACAAGCTCAAAAGAGGTGGAGTTTGGGGGCAGGACAGTCTCATCCAGAGAACCCTGGTAAGAGAGTTGCTGGTGTTCTGTTCATCCTCCCATCCAGGGAGACATAGTGTGGACCTCTGACTTCTGAGGCCACAGAAGGAACTTCTTCATCTAGTCCTACCACTCTGTGCTTCCTGAGGTTTCTGCTGCCTGTTCAGGACAGAGTTTGTACTTTTCATCTCCCTGTCCAGGGCAGAGGCCCTCCTCTACCTCCCACCCCAAATAAGCTGGGGGAGGTGCCCCTGATGGGGAATGGAGGAGGAGCTAAAGGGCAAGAGCTGGCCAAGGTCCACAGGCTACCAGGAGCCCCACTAAACTTCAAAGCTGAGGTGTGGGAGCCAAGCCCATCACTTGGCTGGAAATTTGGGAGCCTCAGTGACATACCAGCTCACGCTGGCAGGCCCCTGTCTTCAGACAAGCCACTGTATGGGGAGTGACATGCCACCAGACTCTTCCAGGGCTGTGCCAGAGACTGGGACCAGCCCCTTTCTGCTAAGCGAGAAGAGTGTGCTGGCAAGAAGTCCTAGGAGGCCTACCTGACTGGGCCAAAGGCTTAAAGGCAGCGACTCTGAAGCATGGCCACCCCTCAGTGAAATGGGATTTGCACAACTCAGCTCAGGCCTGCCTTTGTTCCTTTGCTTATGTTGTGCACTCCACGAGAATACTTCCCATCTCAGCCTGTCCAACCTCCCCATCCTTTAAACCTGGCTCATATCAGAGGGTGCGAGGATGTAATAAGAGCATTCATAAAAAGTGCTAGCACCGTCTCACACATATTAAGCTTAAGAAAAGGATAGTTGTTATTATTATTCTGTTATTAAGAGTGGTAAACCGACACCCACAGCTGCCTTTGGTTATGTTGTGGATTTGAATTTGGAAAAATCTGGGTTCAAATCCCGACCTTGCCACTTCTTAGTTGTATGCTCTTGCATAAATTGCTTAGTCTTTCTTAATTTTAACTGGAAAATGTTGATTTTAACACATGTAACAGTGTACCCCACAGAGGAAGCATGAAGCTCAAATGAGATCATGGATATGAAAAATGTTTTGTAAATCTCAAAACTTCTTATAAATGCTGGCGTTGCCTCCCCCACTGGTTCACATTGGGTGCTGGCCTTGGCCTGACCCGGATGTAGCTATGGATGTAGCTAAATCCCTTTGCCCTTCCATTCAGCAAAGACAAACCTGGAAATTTTTTGGAAGAAACTTCAGTTTAAAAATTAAGGGGGTAAGGGCCGGCCCGTGGCTCACTTGGGAGAGTGTGGTGCTGATCACACCAAGGCCACGGGTTCGGATCCCATATAGGGATGGCCGGTTAGCTCACTTGGGAGAGCGTGGTGCTGACAACACCAAGTCAAGGGTTAAGATCCCCTTTTCTTTAAAAAAAAAAAAATTAAGGGGGTAAACTTACACAAGAAATGGCAAAAGAAGAGGAGCATTTGGCTTATGGAATACTAATGCCCCCTGCTATTAAGTCCAATTTCAGGAGCCAAACTCACTGTCAGCTGTGGACCATAGACACCATTTGCTGTCCCTTGTTAGCCTTGCCTGGTTGTGCTGCAGTTTTCCTGGCATGGATTTGGGGTTGAAAAGAACAAGGGAAAAGGAGAGCCCAGCACAGTACTGAGCTGCCCTCCTCTCTTACACACACATGGGATAGGGCTAAAACCCACAGACCTTAAAATATGGTGTCCAAGCCTAACAGCAAGTCCAGCTACCAGAGGCGGATTTCCTGAGAAGCTAATGAGGTTTACACTTAGGGCCTCTCACTCGCATGAGGTCTTTCCAATATGTTTTTCCAAATATATTTTTTCAAGGTCATATATTTTATAATATTTGCTAAGGTAAGTTTTTTTAAACCATATTTGCTAAGGTAAGTTTTTTTAAACCACAGCTACCTGGTGAGGTAGCTGTGGCATTTGGGGCTATGACTAAAGAATTGGAATTGAGAATATATTCAGTTGGGTCTACTATAATATAATAATTTGGTTATGTTGTGGAAACATTTAGTTGGGTTATGTATAATATATTTATGTTGTGTAATATACTTATTGCTAGCTGTCCTGATTATAAATGGCTTTTAGGAGTATTTCCACTATATACTGTGCTGATTCACCTGTCACAGTGACAGGTATAGGGCCAGCAACTATCACATCCTGGACCAGAAGTAGGATAGGGGAGGAGAGACGAGGGTTGAAGGGTTTGAGGCCAGAAGCTAGTCTGTGAAAAAGTCTTCCAATCACCAGATGGCCAGAGCTTATTGAGGGTTTCTGTTGCCTAAAGCTTGTATAACTTTGGGATCCCTCTTTAAGAAAGAATATAAAATTAGGTATGAAGAAGAATATTTATTTGGAATAAGAAAAGAATCACAAGTAAAATTTTTAGAGCTGGCAAATAAAGCATCACAAAGTCCAGAAAAATAATCCAGACCAGCATCTGGATCTGGCCCTGCGAGCTGCTTCTGTGTCTCTGCCCCATGTAGGTTTAGCATTTCCCCCCTGATGGGATATAGGAAGAGGGGCAATAAAGGATTAACTTCAGGATGACCACTGGGGTTCCCAGGAATAGAGGAAGACGGCAATATTAAACATGAATTTTATGCCATCTCTTGGCATCCTGTGCTGTTTCCTGGAAGGAGGACATAGAGAGTCCTGAAGCCAGCAGCTCAGTTTCCTGAGTCGAAAGCTGAGAACTACATGCCAAGGGCATCCTGTCTGCTTCCCATGGTGCTGTCCTTTGCCATATTCAAACACAAAGCACAGATTTCCTCAGAGTTAGAAGGCTGTTGTGTTGTGACTGATTCCTTAGAAACTTGGGAGGACTTCCCTTGGCCAGAGGGTGGCTCTGCAGGAAGACAGGGTCAAACGGCTTAAGGAGATACCTCCTTATGTTTACTTGGCATTTCCCAGTGTCTTAAGTTGTGCTCTCTAGAAGCAGAACTGGCAACAAGGATTTGTGTAAAAGTTGTGATTTCTTAGAATCTTCCCAGGACTGGGGGAAGGAGACTGGGAAGAGAAGGAGGCCAAGTAAGGATACAATGTCAAGCCAAAAGCTGTGGAGGGTAGGTGGCTCAGTTTGCAGGGAGATCTGGAGATGCAGCAGGTACTTACACCCTCACATCTATACTGGCTGGTCAGAGATTGCCTGTTGGGGCTCAGAGAAGTAACCTCCCAGTCACTTGCCTGCCCTACACACAGGTGGCCAAAGCAGGTTCCAACAGCCTGAGGGCAGCCCACTGACAAAGAGATGCAGATGCTGGCTGTTGGGAGTGAACTGTGTGTCCCGAAATAATACAACAATCCGAGGACATGTGGGCAGAGGGTTGACAGCATCTGCTTTAGCTGCATGGTCCTCATCAGTGGTTTATTATCACTATAGTCATCCCTCGGTATCCCTGGGGGGTTCATTCCAGGACCCCCCTCAGATGTCAAAATCTGAGGATGCTCAAGTCCCTGATATAAAATGGCATACGTAGTATTTGCATATAACCTATACACATCATCCTGTACAATTTAAATCATCTCTAGATTACTTATAATACGTAGTATTATAATACAGTGTAAACACTATGTAAATAGTTGTTATACTGTATTGTTTTTTTATTTGTATTATTTTTTATTGTTGAATTGTTATTTTTTTCCAAGTATTTTTGATCAATGGTTGGTTGAATCCATGGACGCCAAATCTGCAGATATGAAGGGCCAACTGTACTAGTTACCATGGGTTGATTATCTCACTGAATCCTCAAAATAGCCCTGTTATCCACTTTTTATGGGTGGAGAAACAATCCTCAAAATAGCCCTGTTATCCACTTTTTATGGGTGGAGAAACAATCCTCAAAATAGCCCTGTTATCCACTTTTTATGGGTGGAGAAACAATCCTCAAAATAGCCCTGTTATCCACTTTTTATGGGTGGAGAAACAATCCTCAAAATAGCCCTGTTATCCACTTTTTATGGGTGGAGAAACTGAAACTCAGAGACAGCTGCTATGAGCTATGACCCGTCCAAGGTCTCCTTCAACTGAAAGGTGTTCTAGGACTTCCCTGACCATATTCCAGGTCTCACCACCCTGTTTCTTTCCCTCATGAGTGGAGGCATCCTTGTCTTATTTGCTCACCACTCACACCCACTGCCTAGCATAGTGTAGGCTGTGTATGTAATAGGTGCTCAATGCAAGAAGGATTCAAGAACCAAGGGCTTAGCCACCATATTATATGCCCAGGCTTCTGGGGTCATGCCTTATGATGTGGTGCTGCAGTGATACCCTGTCAGTGGTGGTCCAGTGCTGGAGGGACTACAAGGTGCCTGTGGATCCTGGAATGAATGCTTGCTGGGAGCAGAAAGCCCCGGAGCAGAGACCTGGAGAGTTCCAGGGAGACAGCCTCAGCTGGATTTTGACAGCATCCTCATTCACATCCACAGAAGCATTCATGAAAAACCCCTCAAAATGATTCCAATCTCCTAGGAATGGCATCATCCTGTTTTTCAATTTGTCCCTCAAATCCCCCCACCCCCGCCAAAATTGGGTAGCATTCACAGCCTGTGTATGATTAACTTGTGAGATCCCTAGTGGTCCCTGGAATGTGTCACAAATAGTCCCAAGGTCCTGCCTGAGAGCTCAGAGGGCTGTGCACAGACCTGTAAAAGAAAATAAGACAACTGGATGTGGAGCCCATATCAATTGGATAAAGTATTTAGACTGTATACAAGCCAAAGAAAAAGCACACTTGCCTTTGGAGGCTGTCTGGGGCCCCGCAGGGCTTGAAAGGGAATGGCAACTCCCAGCTCTTTGGAGAGTAGTGGAGGATACAAAACATGCTCCATCCTGTCCTGCCTGCCCTTCACCTGAGCCTGTGTCCTTGGGGGAAATAGTGACTGTGGTACCCAGCTGTGCTGCCTCTCCCTGGTACTGGAGAGGGCTGGGCCTGGGCCAGGAGAGGGAGAGAGATCTCATACTGAATGGGACCAAAATCTGGGGAGGGGCTGGGGCAGAGCTGCTCTTGCAGACTTGGGAGCTCTAGGCTGGTTGCCACCTGCCCTCCCCAACTCAGACTAAATATCCAGCCCTGCGGGTAAGTGAGAAATTCTTGGCCTCAGCCCACCCAGGCCTCTCTGGCTTGAAATCCCCTTCCTTCATGGAACTGGGGCTGCTGTCTGCCCTTGGCCTGTTCTTCCTGTTCCTCACCCCAGGGGTTGAAGCTGATTGGCAGACTTATCCAAGCATGGAGGGTAGGGGCATTGGCCTTGGGAAGCGGCCAAGAAGAGGGAGGGAGGAGGAGCAGAGGCCGAGGACAGACATGGAGTCAGAGAATGTCTGAGAACAAGAGACAGTGTTAAGACAGGCAGTGACATGAAGACAAAGAAACAGAGAGAGAGAGAGTGAAAGACAGAGGGGGGTAGAGAAGCAGAGACAGGAGCGGCTGGGAGAACAGACATATCCTCTAAGAATGCAAAAGGAGTGCTTTTCCACTGAGAGGGAGGGTAAGAAGGAGAGGGTGACAGCTGAGCAGACTGGGCTCTTAGCTGGGGCTCCTACGGTGCCCAAGCACAACCTTGTCCATCAGCTTTTTGCAGCAGAAGGCTTGTGTTCTCTAAGGTGGGCCTTAGGCATTGGAACAAGGAAGTCAACAACCCCACATCTGCTTCCCATCTGCATCCCCACTCATGGTAGATTTGCATCCCAAGGCTTTCTTGCCAGAGCCACAATCCATTCAAAACAAACCGTGGTTTTACATGTGAAGCTGCAAATCCATGCAGTCATCTGCAGCTCTCTTACACTGCCTGAGGCCCCACAGGGCTCCCAGCAGTGCCAGTGTGGAACCAGGGATGGGGAGTCAGTGGCACAGTAAGAAGGGGAGCCTTTGGAGGGAAGACAGAGGTCCTTTTGCTCTGTCCTGCAGAGGACTTGGAGTCTTTGCTGAAGGGCTTGGGAGAAGCTCCAAGTCCACTGGACCTCCCAGGCCCTTCCCCAGAGGCTGCACCTGGTAGGCTAGTGACATGGCCACTTTGACCTTCTGGATCTGGGAAGGAGTATGTATACCAGAGGAGAGCCCTTAGCTGCCAAGACTGGCCATGTCCAAGCAAGCTGCACAATGTCCTTGAAAATGACACTTGTGTAAACAAAAAAAAAAGTTTTGTATACCAGAGGAGAGCCCTTAGCTGCCAAGACTGGCCACGTCCAAGCAAGCTGCACAATGTCCTTGAAAATGACACTTGTGTAAACAAAAAAAAAAGTTTTTAAGAGCTAATAAATGGGCCCTACAAAAGATCCCAGGCCCAAGGGCCTTGGCCACACACCCCCAACACGTGCAACCAGCCCAGCAACAACGACTGGTTGGAAGCACCCAAGCCAGAGCAGTGGGGGGCCTCGGGCCTCGGCCACACCCCCTGACACACAATCAGCCCAGCGACAACCACCAAGCCACAGCAAGAAGGGCCCCAGGTCCCCAAGCTGGGGTGGTGGGGGGCGAGGGCTTTTTGCACACCCCCCTGACATCTGCACCCAGCCAAGCAATGACCAAGCCACACTGGAAGCCCCTGGTTTCCCCTATGGGAATGTGGGGGGTGCCACAAGCCTCAATCTTGCCCCCTCCTCCTTCCTTCTTCCATCACATTTCCTTCCCTTTTCCCCTCTCCTTCTCCCTTCCAACAACATCATAGAATGTAAAAAATAATATTAATTAAAAATAAATAAATAAAGCAAAAAACAAAAGATCCCAGGCCCAAGCTCCATTATTTTATGTAAGCACAGGCTGAGAGACCTGGTGGTCTCCCTCTTGCCATTCTGCATAGCAGCTGCCCCATCCTCCCGCCTGTCTCCTTTCTGTACCCTCCCATCCCTGGGCTCAATCTCCACACTCTGTGATTTTTTGACCCTTCTGCTACCCCACCTCAGTCCTGTTACTGCCTCTCCTTGTTAGTGTATTAACTTATTCATTTATTCACGCACTGATTTCAACATTAATTCAATAATTCATTTATTCAACCATTCATTTCTTCATTCAGTGTTTATTGAGCACTGTCCTAGGCTTACAGTCCAGAGACAAATCTCATAATGAGTGAAATTTTGAGAGAGTTAGAGAAAAGCACAAGAAAGGTCATAAGTCAATGTATGATTGAGTGGCTTAGAAAGTAAATTCCCTAAAATTTTGGAGAAAGGAATATGGACATCTTCCCCAAGGCAGTCGGAGTTTGTTTTCTCCTGGTCTGCTTTCTAATTGGACACGGAGGTGGGAGAACTCGAACATCCTTGTGCCCACCCTGAAGCTGCTTAAGCCTGGAGTTACAGGAACACACCAACGACAGGAGATTAGGTAATAAAAGGGGGGATGTCGTCGGGGATGAGCCTCAGTGTGACTCTGGAGGTTGGGGGTAACATCCTCCTGCTGGCCATCTGAGACTAGGCATGGGCCCCCTCAGTCCTCCGGAGAGGAGGCGGCTGGGACAAAGACACTTGAGGAGAAGAGTTTGGCGGGGAAGCCAGGTGACCGGTGGAGAGAGGCTCCAGCTCTCTGGAAGACGGGGAAGTGGAGCAGATTCCAGGCCTGGGACAGGGGTCTCCTTGGAGGAGGTCAGGGGTGAGTGGGCTAGAGGTGGGAAGTGGGATGGAGTGCGGTGGTGGTGGTGGTGTCTGTGTGGGTGTGTTTTTGCCCTTGAGGACAAGGCCGGAAACTGGTAAGTGCTAGAACAAGAAGATGAGCTCAGGACAGGCGCCTGCTTCCTGCTCAGGTGTCAGCTTTTGGAGGGATTGAAGTAAACTCAGGACCTTTTCAACAGTAAGTAGTAAAAGGCAATTGATGGGTTTGCGTTAAGTGAAAAGTCCAGCAGAGGATGGACTTCAGGCCCACTCTTGGTTCCCCTGAACCAAGGACGGATGTTGTTGTTGAAGCCTGTTCAAGTCGTTGGTTCTGTCCCACCTCCAGCCCACTTCCCCTAATGGTAAGTTTATATAACCTTAGTACAATTACCAATTAACATGAGTAAATTAACATAAATTAACATAGGTATAAGACTATTAACTAAACTACAGAGCCTTTTCAAATTTTATGTTTTTCCCCTAATGTACTGTTTCTGTTCCAGGACCCCTCATGGCAATTAGCTGTTGAGTCTCCTAGTCTCCTCTAATCTGTAACAGTTCTTCAGTCTGTGTTTGTCTTTCATGACCTTGACAGTTTTAATGAGTATTCCTTAGTTATTTTGTAGTCTGTCTCTCAACTTGGGTCTGTCTGTCGTTTTTTCATGATTAGACTGAGGTTATGCATTTTTGGTAAGAATCCCATGATATCATGTCCTTCTCAGGGCATCATCTCAGGGGGTACATTATGTCAACATTGTCTTATTACTGGTGATGTTAACCTTGACCACTTGGCTAGGTTTGTGTCTGCCAGGTTTCCACTGTAAAACAACTACTACCCTTCCCTCTTTAATTAATAAATAGCTCGGGGGATATATTTTGGGACTATGCAAATATCCTGATTCTCTTCAGACTTTCTCCCACTGACTTTAGCATACATCACTGGTGGAACTTGCCTACAGCAATTATTACTGTTGTGTTTACCTAATGGTGATTTTGTGTTTCCCTCATTCCTTCTACATTTATAATTGAAATTTTTCTGTAAAGAAGAGATGTTCCTTCTTCCGCATTTTTAAAAATTCAATTATTTATTTCAGCTGAAACTCATGGGTATTTATTTTATCCCATGGATTATAATCCAATATTATCATTATTTTATGTTGTTGCTTAAATTGTTCCAGCCATTGGGAGCTCCTACAAGTTGGCTGTTGTGTCCGTTTGATATGCCCCATCCTTTTCTAAGCATTTCCTTATTCTCAGGAACCACAAGATGTTCCAGACTGATCTTGTTCAGTAAAGTGTGAATAAATAAAGAGTAGAATAAAAAATAGGCCATATATGAAAACTCAGCCCTCCTGTGATCTTCCAGATAGGAAGCTGTATCTCATTCAATTCTCAGCTAAGACAAAGAACAGGAGATGCTCATATGCCCCATATAATCACTCGCCTCCACTGCTCTATGAGTGTCAAGGAAAGCTGGAGAAACTTTTAACCTGAAGGTAAAGGACTCGGGGGAAGCTGGGTGAGGGATATATGTGAACACTATTATTTTTGCAACTTATCTCTAAATCTACAATTATTTTAAAATAAAAAGTTAAAACATATATGTATTGAGCACCTATTTACTGCTAAGCATCTGGGATACAAAGCTTAGTTATACAAAGATGACTATAATTGGGATAACTCCTACTTTAAAATAAATAAATAAATAATAAGGGCCAGCCTATGGCTCACTTGGGATAGCGTGGTGCTGACAACACCAAGTCAAGGGTTAAGATCCCCTTACCAGTCATCTTTTGAAAAAAAAAGGGGGGGGGGGTAATTCCTACTTTCAAGTACTAGTGTTTCTCAAACTTTAATGTACATTCAAATCACTGGGAATCTTGCTCATATACAGACTGCGATCCAATATGTCTTGAGGGGGCCCGAGAGTCTGCATTTCTAACAAACTCCTGGGTGATGCTGATGCTACTGGGTAACAGACCAGAATTTGAGTAACAATGTTTTGAAGTACAGTAGGAGAGCAAAAACACACACATGGCCACAATAAAAGTCACAAAAAAGAATCCCAGGGCCTCTGGGATCCAAGAATGCACATGGACACAGAGCCAGTCTACCCAGAAAGCACATTATTTCTATGGATAAACATATATGTTCATGCAAATATGCTCCAAAAACTGCTGAACTATGCTGAGCACCCAACTAGTAGCTTAAGCTACATTCTGCCCAGTGATATAATTTTGTTCTGATTCAATTTGTTCTGATCCTACTAAGTATGTCTGTGACATCCCCTCCCCAGTCAGTCTTCAGCTCTGTAGGTTCTCATAACAGCCCACCCTCATAGCATCTCACAACTTTAAGAGCAGGGAGGCCACACTGCAGGCCACTGGGATCCTAGTAGATAAGATCTTCTCATTAAGTTTACCTCTGCTTCATGGAAAGGTTTGTAACACACACTCACACAGGAAGACAGTACAGGAAGAGGCATATATTCATAAACAGGTAGCAGCTGTGATTCTGGTTTGCAGATTTGGAATCCACAGCTGTATCAGTCCATTTCTGTTGCTTATCACAAAATACCTAGAACTGGGTAATTTGTAAGAAAACAATATTTATTGCTTACAGTTTTGGAGGCAGAAATCCAAAGTCTAGGGAACACATCTGGTGAGGGTCTTCCTTGGCAGTAAAGCAGGGGGTCTCACATGGCAGAAAATGGCAGAGCAGAGAGAGAGAGACTCTCACGTGCTCTCCTTTTAAAGCCCTCAGAACCACGCCCATGACTGCCCTTACACCATCAGATAGATTAATCCATTCACTATGACATGGTCTTCACAATCTAATCACCTCTTCAAGGCCCCACCTTTCAATTATCATAATAGCATTTCCCACCCTCAACAGTTACAGTGGGGATTAAGCTTTAAAGACTTTGGGGTGGTCATTCAATCCATAGCAACAGCCAAGCAAGTGAGTTCCCAAGACGGGGCCTAGAGAAGAGTGGCTAAACATTTAAGGAGCACTTGCACATGCCAGGAATGTCTCATTTGATCTTTCCAAACATGCCTTGGCGGGTGGTGGGGAGGACGAGATGCTAACACTGCTGTCAGCTGGGAGCCTGCCTAGCCTTGAATTAAATTCTTCCCCAGCCCCCAACATTTTTATGGCTTAAGTGAAGTTGAAGCTTCTGCTTGAGATTTCTGTGAACTCCTACAGACTTGCAGGTCCATGGTCTCCTCTGTGTCCATACCTGCTGGGGTATCCTTGTCACGGTCACAGCAAACCAAATACAGCTTCCTCCAAGCAAATCTTGTGGTCAGTGTGGAGATGATAGGGAGTCAATCTGACCCTGGCTAGCCCTATGCCCAGGGCCTCCCAGGAGATCTGTGGCCATTCTCCCTCTCCATTCTGATGTTAGAGACCCGATGCAGACCTCATAGGTTCCTGTTAAATCTCTGAGTCCTTTCCTGGACAACCAAGTCGGCCAAATGAGACTGCTTCAGAGGAGAAACAATCCCTCATGTTCCAAGGATGGGAGATCTCCTGATGTCCCACTTTTGGGTCCCAAGAGACTTCAGGGATCATCTTCCAGCCTAACGCTTATCTCTTTATTGCTTCACTCATCTTGTCCTTCCTTCAAGGTCCAATCAGCCCTGAAAGCACATTATTTCTCTTCCTGGGGGGCCATCCCCTCCAGGAAGCTGTCCCCAACTACCCTAGCACACAATGACATCTTCCTTTTTTGTGCCCCTATATCTTATTGTCAGACTCATCACAGGAGACAGGACAATGTAGAGGTTACTGGTGCAGGTTCTGTCTGAGTTCAAATCCCAGTCCTGCCATTTAAAAGTTGTGTGCCCTTGGGCAAATTATTTAATATTTCCAGGTTTCAGTTTCATCATCTGTAAAAGGGAGATAATAAAAATAATTTCTATCTCACTGAGTTGTTATGAAGATTAAAAGAGATAAGGCATGTAAGCCACATAAACTAACACCCATCATGTAGTAACTGCTCAATAAATATTACTTATCAATAGGTATTGATATCAATTATTCAATTAGTATTTAATTTTATACTGTTTTATACTAAGGGAGTCAGGGAGGACTTGCTGATTTGATCACAGGAAGGGGTCTCTCAATGAAAATCACAACAACAATGCATCGAATACTGATTATGTGCCAAGCATAATTGGGTTAAGGGCTTCATTCACACTATCTCTGAGCGTAAGGAACCATGAGCCCAACAGTTAAATAATGAAATATTGTGGAAATTGTAACATGTCATGAGGGTGATTTGAGATGAAGGACAAGTGCAAATACAAGTGTTTTAATTTATTGTTTTTTGTTTGTTTTTGTTTTGTTTTATTTTGGCCTGTGTAAGTGGGGAATAGAAGACAGAGAGAACTGGAAGGCACAGATTTGCCAAGAATTTTTCTGATTTGTCCAGGAGGAAATGTGTTCTGATTATTTCCTGAGAAAAATCTCAAAATCTATCAGATGGAGCAGTGGAGCCAACCTAAAACCCTTCAATTTAGGATCTAGGTAGCATAGTCAAATCCTCCATCAGACCTAAATGAGGCCTGGAAGCAAGAAGCCTGTCATCGGTTGTCAGCCAGTTGTACCCACCATGCCTACCTCCTTTATTTAGGTGGTTAACAGCAAAGGCAGGTTTGACTCGCAGCTCTACTCCTTGCAGGCTCTGTGACCTGCACAAGTTGCTTAACCTCTCTGAGCATCTGTTCCCTTATTTGTGAAATGATGATAATACTTGTCTCATTGGTTACCCTTGAGGATCAAACAAAATAACATATATCAAGAGCATAGCATAGTGTCTGATACTTGGCACACCAATAACTACTATTATTTTTCTTATCTTAGGGCATGGAAACTACTTTGTAAACCCCTCCTTCCCAGATTCTTGGATTTTATATTTTTATTTTGTTCTGCTTTCTTTAAGTTTCCTAGATAAGATTCTTTTGAAAAATTCTGACCATGCCTTGGCTGAACTTTGGGAGAATGAGCATGTCCATCCCTAGAACAGTGAGTGAGGGCTGCCCTCTGAGCCCAGACACCATGGTGGCAGCTGGAAATCTGGGATAACTGAGGCAAATGGGGAAGTAAGACTGAGAAGTGGGCTACTTGGGCCTGTGGGGAGCAGTTTAGATTTTGTTCTTTTCTCATGTGGGGGTATTAACCTATAATCTTGCCTCCCCAATAAGTTATAAGCCCCTTGGTTAAGATTCGCAATCACCCCGTGCCTCAGTTTCTCCATCTGTAAAATAGGAATAATAATGCTATCAACTTCATAAGGTTGTTATGGGGATTAAATGAGGTAATACACATAAGTGCTTAGTACCAAAGCCTGGCAAATAGTGTGTGCTCAACAAATGTTAGCTTTTACTATTTTATGGTGTCCATGATGCTTAGCATTGCTGTCACCCAATGAAGTTCCCTGAATCCTAGATTCCACTCCCAGGAGTTGGTACTGTCTATGTGACTCCCTGCATTCACCTGAGTTCAGCCCCACCTGTTGATTCACTCGGAGGTGGTGTTGAAAACAGTTGATACTGTCTGTTTGGGGACTCTGAATGGTTTCCGGCCCTATCAGCAGCATAAAGGAGGCCAGGTTACAGCCACACTTAATGAGAAAAACAGGAGCTAAGGGGCTGCCAGAGGGCAACAGAGCGCAAGAACACCAGCCCTTCCTCTGGAGGAGACGCCGTCTGCCCAGGCTCTTGGCCGACACGTGTTGTGAGATCTGACTTCCTCTCTCCTTTTCTTTTTAATAGAGAATAAATTTCCCTACCTCAGGCCCTTGCCACCCACTGTCTAGCCCAGCCTCTAACTCAGAAATGGGGTTTGAAACTTTTGAATGCTCTCCACTTATCAAGTACCCCATTTTGAAAATTCCCAGGTGCCCCAATACTTCCCCATTCCCCACTTCTCTCTCCCTTGTCCTGTTAGGAGTGTCCGCAGCAAACTAAATAAGAGCTAAGACCTTTACCTTCATTTTCTCATTCAATTCTTTGTACACATCTATGAAGTAGCTCTTATCCATCCCATTTTTACAGAAGGGGCAGCAGAGTCTCAGAGAGGTTGAGACCTTTGCCAAAGATCACACAGCTAGAATGGGGAGCAGCTAGACTTGAATTCAGGCCTTCTGACACCTGCTAGCTTGTTCCTCTATACCTAACTTCCTCTGGAGGGGGATGGCAGGATGGCAGGTGCCCGGTGTCACAGAGCAATGTGCCAAATGAGGAGCAGAGAGGAGAAGTGGGAGGAAAGGAGGCTGTTGCTGCACAGTTTTGCCTCAGGCCAGCCTTGGCTGATGAAACCACCTTCCAGACCACAAGAGACTTCTCTCTCCGCAGCTACTGCTGATCTGGCCCAGAGGCATTGCCTCGGCCTCCTCCTTCATCCTTACAACCTTCTCATCAGCCCAACCTGCTGGGTCTTTGACCCTGTGCAGGGCTGCAAAGGGGTCTGCAGTGCCTGCACCACTTGTCTCCTGCTGGGAGGCTCTTGGTCCAGTTGCTGTCTCCAAGCTGGTGGCTGTCTTTGGCTTCTGCCCAGGAGTTGCAGACAGGCCAGTGGGGAGTCTCCAGGGAGGCCAGACCCTGGAGTTAGTTAGATGAGGACCAGCTGGGTTGGGGCAGAAAAATTCCAGCCTCTTCTTGAGGCGGACAGAGCCTCAGCTCAGACTTCTGCTGTGCAGGTCCTTCTCCCATCACTGGCTCTGTTGTTTTTCCTGGGGCTGAAGTTTTTGATATATTTCGGGCCCCTACTACTTGGGTCCCTTCCCCTTGTAGCCTTGCTTTGAGGGCCAACTGACTGCTTTCCACTCAGCCTGCCTGCTCTGGTAGCTGTGCTTCTAGCTGGGTTGTAGCTGTAGATATTAGGAGATGCCGCTGTTCCCCAGGGCTTGGGAAAATACCCTGTGCTTGACCCTGACCCCCGGGTGCAGAGGAATGTTGAGGCCAGAGCCTGAGCGGGATCTGCTGTCCTGGCAGGCAGCCTGCCTGTGCCTTGGGATAAGTGATGGGGATGGGCCATGGGAGTCAGGGACTCTCCCAGCACAGGGGGAAAGATGGAGAGTCTCAGGGCAGGCAAGGGGCAACATCTCATTATTGGGGTCCATCCCCCATGCCAGAGCCCTGGGCTGATTTTTGGTTGTTCCCCTCCTTCTTGAAACATTATGTTGTGCAGTGTCCTAGGAGCCTATCCCCAGATCACACTCTGTCCAGGGAGGCGGGTTAGCTGCCCAGAGTTAACAGGGCACCGGGGGTGGGAGTCTGTCTTCTCCTCAGAAAATGGCAAGTAGGGCTGAATGAGTGGTTTTCAAGCTGTGTTCTGATTAGCCCTGCGGTTCCTCCAAGAGGGGACCTATGTGTGAAGGGGAGTTCGGGGAGAAGTCAGGGATGGGCCCCTTTTCAGCCACAGCAGCTCCCCAGCCTCCTGTTCATGTTCTTGATCTGGCCCATGAGGCCCTGGCCATCTGGTCCCTGCATCCCTCCACCATCATCCTCCCGCACCACCCTGATCGCCTTGCCTCACTGCAGCCATCTCCAGTGATCTCTTCCCACAAATGCACTTTCCTACCTCAGGGATTTTTTCTCATAATATCTCCTGGCCGGCCCATTCTCCTCCCTATCTCTTTTCTTACTTCCTACTCACCCTTCAGATCTCAGCTCAAATGTCACTTCTTTGGGGAAGCCTTCCCCAGCCCCCTGTGTCTGTGTTAGGTCTCCCAGCAGTACGCGTCTCTTTGTAGCTCCTCTTCCATTGTAATTCATTAATGACCTGCTTATCTAATGATTTGCTCACTGTCTGTCCCTTTCACTAGACTGTGAGCTCAGAAGGGCAGGATCAGGTCTGTATTGCATGCTTCTGTACCCCCTAGCATACAGCACCTGGCACACAGTAGGCATTCAATGAATATTTGCTGAATGCTGAAACTGCACAAAGGATTTCACTGCTTAGAAAAAAACGGTTGAAAACCACTGACCTAGAGGCTCTCTCAGGCCCCTTCCAATTCTGCATTTTTGTCCTTAAAACTTGGATGCAGTTAATTGCACCACCAAAATATTTCTGGCCCTCCCCACTAAAACCTTACCTGGTCTTTTTTGAACTTCCATGGTGCTTAGAAGGGAGTGATGTGCACAGTAATGGGAAGAAAAATAAAGGAATCCCAAGAAAGGCAAGGCAAGAGCCCATTCCACCCCACTAGAGAAGTAGGTGGGGTAAGGGAGGACAGCTGCATGCTGGAGGAAAAGGGTAGGCCCCAGTATTCAGGTGTCCTCCGAGTCTCGGGGGTTTTGCTTGTCTCAGTGCACACCTGTCCCATGTCCAGAGAGCTGCCTGGCAGGGGAGGAGTGAGCAACAGCTTAGGCCACAGTGACCATGGCTCTGTGTTTCCTTGCCTTTGAATCAGTGGCTGACCGTGTGCTGTCCCCAGCCTGTTCCAAGCAGCCTGGGAGATTTCCAAGCACGTCTTTTACAGGCCAGATGTGTGTCCACTGGCTGTGAATTCTTGCATGGAGAACAGGTGGGTGGTAATTATTCTAGCAGGAGCTGAGCACAACTGGAAGCTAAGGAGACAATTCTATTGAGCTGTTGAGAACAGAAACAGCACCCGCCCCCCTCACGCCCACGAGCTTCCTTTTATAAGGAGAGAGGGAGATGCAATTCAGGGCTGGAGCAAGAAGAGCCTTGGTCCCTATGAAAGATTCTGGAGTGTCCTGGAAATTCCCCTACCCCCACCCAACTCATCTCCCTCTTCTCTAATCGACATCCCATGTGTGGTGAACATCTGGTGTGTGCATATGCACAGCATTCCTTTCCCTTCCTCACATAACAGAAACTCAATTTTCATTTGGGGAACTCCACTTCCCCAATTCCATGCGTTCCTGGTGGGGCTGCCAGCCATGGAACTCTCCCACCCTTCCATTTCCTTTCCCTTCCTCACATAACAGAAACTCAATTTTCATTTGGGGAACTCCGCTTCCCCAATTCCATGCGTTCCTGGTGGGGCTGCCAGCCATGGAACTCTCCCACCCTTCCATTCCCATAGGGTTGAACTCTCCCACCCTTCCATTCCCAAAGGGTGGGCACAGGACCCAAAGTCCATCACACTCTCTTCCAGAGAATTTGAATCTGGGTTGGAGTCACTACTGACAACAGAAGGCAGATGGCTTCCTCTAGAATCATCTGAAGCCAGATAACTCATGAGTTCCTGCCACCCAGACCCCCAGAGCTGCCCCGGTCCCTGGTTTCCCAGGCCTGGTTGTTTAATGCCTCCTCCAGTACCCTGTATCCTTCCAATAAATTATTTTTCCCCACTTAAGTTTTCCAGAGTTGGCTTCTATAATAACTTGCAACCAAAGCTGATGCATATCCCATACGCTTGAATCCCAGCCTTCTTTTCCAGCCCTTTCTCTTTCTCACATTCTACCTGCAAATTCATTTTCACTTTCCACATCCTGAAAACCTTTATGCTCCCTAACCTTTTTCTCCTATCAAGGTCTGCTCTCAGGAAAGAGTCTACACTCATCATTTACACTTCAGAATAAATGAAAACATCATCTTAGCTGTCCTGGGGCAGATGCATTTCTAGCCCTATGTCTAAGTGTTAACTGAGTACCTTCGCCTGGTGTTTCAGGAAGTAGAAGTATTTGTGAAGAGGTGGTAGTGATATTGCAGGGGACAGAGTGGGCCTTCCCCCAAACACCCTGAAATGAGCCCTGACCATTTGTCCCTTGCCCTCATCAGTCACTTGCATGCAATGGGAATCGCCTCCTCCCAGAAGTGGTGTGTTTGGCAGCTGTTTATGTCTGTCCTCCAAGTATTATCCCCTGATATGAAGTTTTGACTCCACTGGAGTTGCCTGCTTCAAGCTGTAAGATCTTGATTCAATGCAACTGAGCACCTACAGTGTGTAAGTTTCTGAGCCAATTTTCTGAGATACAGATGTGTTTAGTTATTCATGTTTGCAGTCTTGTTAAGCAAGCCAAGTCTATCCCTCCATGTCTCCTACATGAGCTGAATGCTGTGGGAGAGCTGAGCCAATTGCCCTGGGAACACAAAGAAGGGAGGGTTGCAGTCCACCTGGCCTGTCTCTCTTGGCTTGTGTATAAATCGGAGTTCTTTGGTTGCAAGCGACAACAAGAACTCTGATTAATTTGTATATAAAGAGAGTTGGGTTACCAGAAATACCTTAGGAGCAAACAGAATAGAAACAAGAACTGAGCAAGTAGGTTAAAGAAGGCCAGGAATCTAGGCAACGATGGGGCTCTCAGCCCCAGGAACTCCTTGGACCATGTCTTTTTTTGGGAGCTGCAATTGGATGGCTCAGTTATAACTGTGTGTCTGCTTCAGGATTGAATGATGGGAGAGAATCTGATTGCACTGGCTTGTGTCGTGTACCCTGTGGCAAGTATTGCAATTGGCTGCCCTATCAGATAACCTAGGAAATGGAAGGGCAGTTCCCTAATGGAGAATGGGTGCTGGTACTCAAATAAGAGAAGAGGGATGCTGGGCAGATAGACAAAGCCCACTGTAGTCTCAGGCTAGAGGGTGACACCCCTGCCTACTGGGTACACCACTTTCTTGGGCTGTTCCCATAGCAACCACAGGCTGAGCGAAAGGCTGCAACCAATGAAAATCACTGGGTGCAGAGAGGGCTCAGTCTCATGTTACAGGTGGATAAATTGAGGCCTGAAGAGGGGAGGTGACTTGTCTCTGGTCACAGCCTAGGTTCTAACATGCAGCCTTCCTAAAGGCCTCCCAGCCAGTGCTGAACAAGGAGTGTACAGAAGTTCAGACTGGATCAACAGGCTCTGCTTCTGGTGGAAATTTTCCATACCAGAAGTGGGGTGGGGTGAGGGTCCATATGGAAGCCATTGGGAGGGGTCACCTTCTGCGTCCCAACTGCCCTGGCCCAGCCTGGTGTTGGGATGCAGAGTCAGCTCACTT
>NW_007726436.1:410143-412261 GCF_000696425.1 Galeopterus variegatus
ACAGGCTGAGCGAAAGGCTGCAACCAATGAAAATCACTGGGTGCAGAGAGGGCTCAGTCTCCTCATGTTACAGGTGGATAAATTGAGGCCTGAAGAGGGGAGGTGACTTGTCTCTGGTCACAGCCTAGGTTCTAACATGCAGCCTTCCTAAAGTCCTCCCAGCCAGTGCTGAACAAGGAGTGTACAGAAGTTCAGACTGGATCAATAGGCTCTGCTTCTGGTGGAAATTTTCCATACCAGAAGTGGGGTGGGGTGAGGGTCCATATGGAAGCCATTGGGAGGGGTCACCTTCTGCGTCCCAACTGCCCTGGCCCAGCCTGGTGTTGGGATGCAGAGTCAGCTCACTTCTAGCACCACACCCAGGGACCAAACAGAAATGCCACTCTCAAAAAAACACCTGCTGGGCTGACCTGCCCCCTGCATACACAAAGGATTGTCCCAGCTCTCTGTCTGGGGCTGTGTCCAGCTTCTGGCTCCAGTGAAGCTTGCTGAATTGTCCTTGGGGCTCCCAAAGTGACCCTTGCTCCAGGGTCTCAGAACAGTCCACTGCAGAGGATGCCAGGCTCAAGCCCCCTTCCTTCCTTAGCCCAACCCTGCCAGGCCTAGCCAGGTCCTCACAGATCCAGACGAGCCCTGTCCCTCTTGGTGTTTACAGTCTGTGAATGCTTGTGTCTATTTCTGCTCGGAGGACTCTTCCATTTTGCCTGCCCCTATTAAGTCAGTCGACTGTCCAGGCTTTGCCTCTGTTCAGCTTCTTTCCTCAGGGCCTGCGGCTGCAGCTGACAACCTCCCTGGGGCTTTTTCCCTCCCCAGGGTTGGCAGGGTGCCTCTGCAGCCCCTTGGCTCTCTCTCCCCCAGGCCACAGTCCCTTGGCATCTTTCTAATCCCCTTTCCCCCAGGAGGTCTTATTTCAGCCTCATCTGATTTGCCCTCACCTTCCAGCCCCTTCTCCTTGAAGTTCCAGCCTTTAGCTTGAGAACCCAGGGTGTGGGGTGGGGACGAGCCCTGTTTCCACCCTGCTTGGTCCTCTCCTGTCCAGCTGGCATGGGGAGGACCTTCCCTTTGCTGGCTTCACATGCTGGGCCATTTCCGTCTGCTTCCAGCTCATTAACGCAGGTATGACAGGAGCCAGCCCTGCCTCCTGCCCAGCACTGAGCTCATGGCTCCTGCCCGGGTGGGCCCCTTCCCACTCCCCTGCTCCAGCTCCCGGGGCTTCCCACCTAGTCTAGAACACTTGGCACGCAGTGTGCAGCCTCCTCCCCTTGCCTGCACCCCTCTGTGGGTCCCTTCTCTCTCTGTGGAAGGCTTTCCCTGGCCTGGCTTTCTTTCCAGGGTCTGGAAATGGGGCGGTTCTGCTTGGGCATCCTGTGGATCTAGCCAAACCTTCCTCAGCCAACACCGAGCCAGGGTGAAAGTCCATAGGCAGGTTTTGTTGGGGCAAGCTAGATAGGTCATGAACTAAGGCTGGATGGGACCTCCTCAAGCTATCTAGTCCTTTCCCTGTTTTCTGGGAAAGCATTAGAATCATTTCAGATCGACGAGAATTTAACCAGTTTTTTTATGGCAGCTGCTTTCCCTTTACCTTTAACAAGAGGAAATGTCACATGAACCTTTTTTAATGAGTAAAATCTCTTACTGCTCTTGCTCCTCACACAAACTCACCTGCCAATTCTGCGCTGAACCAAAATCTTTCCCACTGCAGTTTTTATCAACCCCCCTTCACACTGTCCTAAGTGAGCAAGAAGAAAACTGCTCACGGTCTTCCACATCAAACAAAGAAAGAAAATGCCTCGTATATGAAGACCTGATGAAACCTCCCCTTTGCCTCCTTTTACTCCATAATGAGGGGTTTCAAGACCTTTCGTCTGGTGGCATAAAAATTGGCCATTCCTGTTGTTTCTTCAAGCCTTGCCCTCTTGATTGTCCCTGATTTATCTCAACCTCTGTCTGGGACTCTGAGGACTGAGCCTATACCTCTAGCCTAGGTGAGCATTGAAATACATTTGTGGGTTATGAATCACAACCAACATTAAAAACGAAACAGGGCCAGCCCGGTGGCGCACTGCAACAGTGCGCCGCTTGGGAGCGCGGTGGCGCTCCTGCCGAGGGTTCGGATCC
>NW_007726436.1:413153-419904 GCF_000696425.1 Galeopterus variegatus
GAGAAAAAAAAAAAAAAAAAAAAAAAAAAAAAAAAAAAAAAAAAAAACCGAAACAGAACAGAAGTAATGGAAAACATGAAAACACATCACGCATAGCAAGGGTAAGTTGTTCCAGTTACAGACAGACATCCATGTATATTGAGTCGTGCTGGAAGATGTACTTCTCACTGTGAGCTACGGTTAAAGCGTTTGAAAACCACGGCTCCCAGCTGGTCTGTGCTGCTGGAAAGTGGGGACACAGTCATCAGTGAGCCTGATGGGCCCTAGGATTCCCTCGGGTTCAAGGCACGTGGAAGGAAAGACCTGAGAAGGCAAAACCTGGAACACTATTGATTGGAATCTGGGGGAGCCACATCAGACGGTTGTTGGGGGGATGGAGGAAGGTGGAGGAGCTACAGTTTAGATGACTCCCGAGGTCCCTTTTGACTCTGAAGTTCTGCTGAGGCCCCTCCCCCCCTTTACACTGTACATCATTACGTTACATTTCCCCCTCCCACATGCTGGAAGAATGACCCCAGGTCCCTAGATTCTGGCTCCTCCTTCCTTGAGATATGGTATTAGAAAGTGTAGATCTGGTTACTTGTCACATGGAATGCTCCCTGTGACTGGGCGTGCAGCAATCCAGTTATCAGTATGGTCACCCACACAATAGGAAGCACATACTGTTGCTGTCTCCTCCTCTTCCCACCTTCCTCCCCAGCTGGGTTTCTTGTCTAGAGACAAGAAAGAAAGACTGTCTGGCTTGACTTCATGAGGCAGGCTCAGAAGCATGGCCTCAGCTCTGCTTCCACCAGCTCTGTTACCCTTCTGGGTAGGCACATTCCTTAGAACTTTGGGGCAGTCTCCTCATATCTCAGAATGAACAGCAAGCTTTGTGAAGCATATAGAAGATGCCCAACAAATGTTGGCTGGCAGAGTGAGTTGCATCTTGAGTGTCTGTTTTGGAGACAAGGCAGCAGTGTAGCTTGTCGGGTCCACTCTGGAGCTATTTAGAAGGATTCCTTCCCCTTTGCCATGGGGTCGGCATTCATGCTGTAGCAATGCCGGTCACTACAGTCATGACCATTGACTGGCAACTGGCAGTGCAGAAGTCCCACACAGCTTTCCAAGTCCCTGAAAACAAGATTCTTCTAACTTCTAGAGATCCCAATGTTGGTTTTGATTTCTACACTATGGTGACCATTCTTGGTGGGTGACTAAGACAGGGCATCAAACAAACAAATAAAGCCCTAATTAAGAAAACTGCATTAAATTTCTCTCAAACCCACTCACATGAGGGGTCCCCCAGCTACCTTTTGCCCTTGAGGAGATAGGCAGCTATACTTGTGTTCAATGTCTTCCTCTTCTTTTTATCTCAGGACCCCCCAACCCCTCCATGGTTACCATGATCTTCATCTTGCATCCTGTCTTTTTCATGTCTTATCCCTGGGGGAATGGTGGATGAGTGTGGGGCAGAGACAAAAAGGTAGCTGTGGGATGGGCCTTTGGGCACATATTTAACAATGAGAACTGGTCCTCTCATGCTGTCTCTCTGGCCCTTCAGTCTTTTTTAGCATGGTCTCTCAGGATTACTCAGTTCCACTGACTTTGGTGAAACTTGCTGTTGTGTGATCACTGACTCCTGAGCTAGCTCATACCTCACGAGAGCCCTCAGTGGTTGAAGGACTCCTAGCCAACAGCACTGAGGTACCTGGGGCTTCAGGAGGCAGGGACACTATGCCTTCCCACAGGTTAAGCTCTCAGTGTCTGAGATGAGGAACCCAAGGCCAAGAGCAGAGGAGACCCTGGGCACAGAGAGGTAATGAAATCTTAGGAAAACCCTGAGCTTTCATAGACTTTTTTTTTTTTTGACACCTGGCCAGTAAGAGAATCCAAACCCTCGACCTTGGTGTTATCAACACCATACTATAACCAACTGAGCCAACCAGCCAGCCCCTTTCATAGACTCAGACACTCCTTGGAGGTCTTCCTCTCATGTAGAAATCTTTTCTACAGTGTCCATCCAGCTTCTCTTTGAATACTTCCAGTGTCAGAGGGCTCATTACTCTGCAATAGGATCTGTCCTGCTGTTGGACAACTCCAAGTGTTGCATTTACTCTAAGTAGAGATCTGTGTTCTCATGTATTTTTTTGTTCCTGATCCTGTATCTGGAACTACATTGTGAACTCCGCTATTTCTATGTGACATCTCAGTAGCATTGGCTAGGATTGGACATGCTTTCCTTCTTTAAATCCTCTTTCCTCAATTCTATGCCACTTCCTTTTTCCATTTTCGGTATTCCTTTATCATCTCCTTAGCAGGATTATTCTCCTTTCCCCAATTTCCAAGTACTAAACCCTTAACTCTTTAAAAAAATATTACTGAGGCATATTTTGTATATCATATAATTCACCATTTTCAAGTGTATATTTCAATTATTTTTTAGTAAATTAATCAAGTTGTACAACCATCAACATAAATCAATATTAGAACATTTTTATCACCCCAATAAGATCCCTTGTGCCCATTTACTGTTAGCCCCCTTCCCCCAGCTCCCACCCGATTCCTAGAATATACTTTCTGTCTCTATAGCTTCACCTTTTCTGGATATTTCATACAAATGAAATCATACAGTATGGGGTGTTGTATGACTGGCTTCATTCACTGAGCACTGTTTTTGAGGTTCATCCATGTGGTTGTATGTATCTGTAGTTCACTCATTTTATTGCTGAATGGTATTTTATTGTATGAATATACTAGATTTTGTCTGTCCACTCACCAGTCGATGGATATTTAGCCAATAGCCAATATTGGCTGTTATGAATAATGCTGCTAAGAACATTTGTGTCCATATCTTGGTGTGTGCATATTAAACCCTTAACTCTTCTCAGTGCTGAGGCAGTCTCTTCCAAGCCTGCAACTATAATTCTCACATCTATAAACTTCACAACTACAGCCTTTTTTCCCCCCTGAGCCCACAGTTAGACTACATTCTCTAGCGTTGCTTGTTGTAAGGTATGGCCATGTGACTAAGTCCTGGTCAATGGAATGTGAAGAGTGATGTTTACTTCTTCCAGGCATTGCTTTTAAAAAAACTTGTGCCATCTTCCACATTCTTATTCTCTCCCCGTCCACTGGCTGAATGCAAAGGAGGAAGAATCTCTGTAAGATATTGTAGCTCCATAATGGAAGGCTCCAATAACAGTTGTAGTGGATTGAATTATGTCCCCCCAGAACTCATTGGAGCTTGAACCGTGTTCCCCAAGTTTTATGTATTAGAAACTTGGCCCCCACTGTGACTGTTAAGAGGGTGTAGAAACTGTGACTGTTAAGAAGGTGGGAAATCCTATTATGGTCATTGAAAGGTGGAGCCTTGAAGAGGTGATTGGATTGTAGGACCATGCAGTAGTAAATGGATTAAAAATGGTGGTCAGGGGTGTGGTTCTGAGGGCTTTAAAAGAAGACGAGAGTCTCTCTCTGCTCTCTCTGCTTCCACCATCTTGCAATGTGAGACTCCTAAGTCGCTCTCGCCACCACCAGATGGACTTTGGACTTCCCAGCCTCAGAAACTGTAAGCAATAAATTTTGTTTTTCTTTATAAATCACCCAGTTCCATGTATTCTGTTATAGCAACACAAAATGGACTAATATAACAGTGTAGATCAGAAGCCTGTCATGCCCCTGCCTGACATGAACAAAAATAAACATTGTTTCGGGGTTGTTTGTCATGGCAGTTAACCTGTTATGACTAATACTGAATCCCTCTCTTACCTAATAATCCTGCAAATACTTGCCGATTGCCAGGATATGCCCTACCAAGATTTCTCTTCTCCAGTATCTCAACTGCTCCCCTGGGGTTATATTTATCTTCATTCAGGCCACCTTCCCTGGACATGCTTAAGAGTTGTAATACACTATTTAAAACATAGCTGCAGAATTAAGTGCAAAACTTCTGTTTTGCTTGAACAGCTTATGAATACCCTGTTAGTGTCCCTGTTCTGAGCCCTGGATTCTATCCAAGATGGCACTAGACTCTTTGGAAGTTTGCATTGTTAGTTTATTTTGAACCAGTGGCTAACTACACTCTCCCTTTTCAACAGCCTCTGCACCACAGCCTTTGCCCATGGCAAAGGGGAAGTGGATTCTATCCAAGATGGCACTAGACTCTTTGGAAGTTTGCATTGTTAGTTTATTTTGAACAAGTGGCTAACTACACTCTCCCTTTTCAACAGCCTCTGCACCACAGCCTTTGCCCATGGCAAAGGGGAAAGAATCCTTCTAAATAGCTCCAGAGTGGACCTGACAAGCTACACTGCTGCCTTGTCTCCAAAACAGACACTCAAGATGCAACTCACTCTGCCAGCCAACATTTGTTGGGCATCTTCTATATGCCTCACAAAGTTCCCCCATTCAGATTATCTCACATGAACAGTAATCAAAGTAAGAATTCCTTATCCTTAAATTAATTATTAATTTTGCGGGACCAAGATGTAAAATTTTCCCACTTATTTCTACTAAATCTCAACTTATCTAAATCTGTTTATATCTTGCTTCTATCATCCAGTTTTATCATTTATTCTTCCAGTTCTATGTCATGCGAAAGTTTGATTAAAATGCTTTTTCTGACTTCATCCAGATTGTGAGGTGCTATATGGATCACAGCCCTGTTTATGTATGACTGTAGATTTCAATGTTCCCCATCACTTTACCAATGTGGGAAATGGTTGTTTACACTCCTGTACATATACCTAACTGCATTACTATGGGATCCACAATTAACCTATCCATGTTGACTATCATTTGAATGTCATTAAAAATATGGCAACATTTCTCTGATAAGGAACCCCATTGAAAAAGGAAATGGGGGGCCGGCCCGTGGCTCACTCGGAGAGTGTGGTGTTGATAACACCAAGCCCCGGGTTCGGATCCCATATAGGGATGGCCGGTTCGCTCACTGGCTGAGCGTGGTGCTGACAGCACCAAGTCAAGGGTTAAGATCCCCTTACCGGTCATCTTTTTAAAAAAAAAAAGAAAAAGGAAATGGGGTAGAGTCTGGTGTGGTTTAATCTCGCGAGCCTGGCTCTGGTGATCACCACTTTGCCTTCTCCTCACCACCCTTTCTACCTTCCCCTGGCAGAGACTTGCCCAGCCTTCCAGGCCCAGCTCAGATTGAGTCTTCTTTAGGATCTTCCCTAACCGGATATCCCATACTCCCAGGCTGAGTTGGATTCTGTCTTTGTATTCACATTGTACCCTGAGCTTATCTCAATCATAGCACTTACCAGGATACATGTTGTCTGCCTTTCCTACTGTATTGAAAGCTCCTTGAGGACAGGGACTATCCTTAGCCTTATTCTTCTCAGCAACCCTGATGCCTGACAAAGGAGTGCTTAATAAATGAAGGCTGGGGGTGGAGCATGGTGCTGATAACATCAAGGTCAAGGATTTGGATCCCCCTATGAGCCAACTGCCAAAAAATAAATAAAAATGAATATACATGATGATTTAAATGCACCAGGCACTCCCAAGCTGTCTGTTTGACATCAGGCACATATGGCTTATCTACCTATGTAGCGAAGCTATGAGGGAGGCTACAGGATGGGTGGGATTGGAGATATGTATTGTGACACTCAGGCAGGATATAACTTCAATAACAGCAGATTGTGGGATCAGAGAGAAACCTGAGGCCAAGCAAGGGTGAGACCGGGGGACAGGAGCCTGACTGAGGCTGAGTTCCCAGAGGAACCCAGGCTGCAAAGGGAGTGGGGAATTCCAACAGGGTTTAGAAAAGTGAAAATACCTGGGGAAAGGGTCAGGAAGGAAGGGACACGGTCTGGTCGGTGGGTCATGGCAGCAGGAGCCCAGGGACCAGGCCAGACCTGCTGCATTGGCAAATCTACAACTTCCCAGGGACCAGGCCAGACCTGCTGCATTGGCAGCTCTACAACTTCGATAAAAAAGGAGCCATGTGAGGGGACAGACTAGTTGGAAGAGGGGATTGTTTTTAAGCATGGAAAGCTCACTGGCTTTATGTTGATTGGTGTTTATCTGGGGAAGGGGGGTGTTAGGTAGGTTGATGGAGATTAAGATCATGCTACTTCCTTCTCATACAAGTGATTCCTTGCTATTGACCAGAAGACATCAGTTTCAGAATTCCAGATGAAGTCTGGAATCAAGGGCCAGCTGGTGGCTAGGATGAGGGGAACAGGTCCCTCCTTCTGAGAGAAAGAGCTCACTATAGCTAAGCTTCCCATAAATTGGCTGCAGCCTACCCCTCCAACCTCCTCCCCTTTCATAACTTTCTTTCCTGTCTAAACTCCAGCCTCACAAGCAACTTGTAATCCCTTCAATAGCTTTGCATGTGCACTGCCTTCCCCACGTGGCAAACTCCTCCTTCGCCATCAAGATTTGTCAAAGTCATGACTCTCTGAGAAATCCTCTCTTGTCAGTCCCCACCCTGCAGAATTAGCAGTTTTTCAGTGAGCCCAGAAGACTGTGTTAATTCCCCTATAGAAGCACTTAACAACACACAGGAAATGAAAATGTCCTTTCCATCCCCAGTGCCTAGCACAGTGACTGGCACATGTTAAGTGCTCAAACAATGTTTGTGCGGGCCGGCCCGTGGTTCACTCGGGAGAGTGCAGTGCTGATAACACCAAGGCCCCGGGTTCGGATCCCACATAGGGATGGCCGGTTCGCTCACTGGCTGAGCGTGGTGCTGACAACACCAAGTCAAGGGTTAAGATCCCCTTACCGGTCATCTTTAAAAAAA
>NW_007726436.1:420284-422552 GCF_000696425.1 Galeopterus variegatus
GTACGGGCGCGACACTGAGGGTTGTGATCCGTTGCCGGACACGAAAAAAGACAAAAAGGAAAAAAAAAAAAAGAAGATTCCAGCCAAATAGGCTGAGCTTTAGAAGCAGGTGCTTAGAGGCATCTCAGGCAATGAAGAAAATTCCAGGCCCCACCAAATCACATGCCTGAGGATACCAATACACATCTTGAGACCAAGGCTGCAGGTGGCTGGTTTCAGCAGTTAGGCAGGGGTGGATAATGCATGCATGCATGTGTGTGTTTGTGTGTGTGCATGCGTGCGTGTGTGTGTGTGTGCGCGTGCATGTGTGTGTGTGTTTAAGGCTGGGACTCCAAGTGCAGTGCTCCATCCGAAATGGGGACTGTTTCCCCACAATCATCATGGGCCCTTCCCTGTTTCTTCTTGCCAACTAGAAGAGAGAAGATGCTGGCAGCTCATCTCCTATATGCCCTGTCTGGCCCCCAACCCCATCCCTCTACATCAGCAGCTTTGGCACTTGCACTCACCATCAGAGATGTTCCCAGACCCTGAGGCCCCTCTCTGACATGCACAGTGACTCTTGGCTTCCCTGGCCCAGATGGCAAATAGCTCCCAGCTTTTTGTGGGAGTTGAAAGAGAAAGAATTGAAAGGTCTGTGAGTTGGCAGACCCTGAATCAAGTGCCAGGTACTGCCAATAACCTCTCATGTGGCCTTGGACTAGCATCGCTCCCTCTTTGGGCCTCAGTTTCTTCAACTATAAATTGAAGGAAGGGGCTGGTTGATCCTTCAGGGAGTCCCTCCAGCATGCCCATTCTGTGGACCCTGCAGTTCTTGGGTCCATACCCGCTCCTTGTGTGTCTGCTCCTCAAATCAGAATCTTAGTTTTGACAAGAAATTTGAATTCATCCAGTAAAATCCTATTTTTATAAATGAGGAAGCTGAGGCCCAGGGTAGGTAGGGGGCATGATCAAGGAGACATACTGGGGGCAGATGTGGGACTAGAACCAGGGTCTGTGCTCCCTGCCCTGATTTGGCCTTTAATGACTAATTTGAATGGAAGAACTCTTTGCTTCAAAGGTACCCAAGTGTGCAGCACAGGTTGACATAGGGCATGGTGGCTCTTTAGTCTTCAGGCAGTCAGCTCAGGGCTGAATGCCTTTTGAACCCATAGCAGGGGCCAACCAACCTACACTAAACCCAGGTCCAGAGACCTAAGCTCTAACCCTCTCTTTGTTACTGACTAGCTGTGTGAAGCTGGGCAAGTCACTTCACCTCTCTGGCTTTATTGCTCTGTGGTTATATAAACCTTATAGGACCGTGAGCTTTAGGGAACAGGGACTTGCCTGTTCTGTCTTAATCTCAGGGCTTGGTTTTCAAAGTAAAGTTTTTTACTTCAAATTTTCAGAAAGGATCTGATTTGTCCAGTGATGAATGACAACTATATTTAAGTCATACTACAGAAGTGTTAGGTCATTGACCATCCAGTGAAAGGGCTGCCCTTGGGTCAGGTGCTCATCCCTGGTCCAATCCCTTGTGGCTTGGAATGTTGTGTCATTGGTAAATAGGGTTGCTTTTTCCAGGCGCAGTGTGTAGGAAAACATCTATTTGATCTGTATTGGTGAGAAAACTGGTTCAAAGAGTCACTTAGCTCAAGCCACATAGCTGGCAAATGATGATGTTGGAATGAGCAGCACTGAAGTCATGTTGAGACCTAAAACCACATGGTCTGTAGGTAAACTTTAAAAGGACACAGTTTCTTCCTTGGCATGCATTTCTCCAAGTTCCCTGTTTTCCCATGGTTATTTGATAATTTGAACCTTGGTTATGGGGCAAGCTGATATTATTTACATGAATGTAAAGTTGTTTTCCAGCCAGCCTGAAGCTGCAGACTCGCAACCAGGAACATACTATCCAGCAGAACCCTGAGATGAGGACAGGAGCAGAAATCAGATCGAGTGTTGGCGAGACTTTGCACCTGAGACCGTGCATGAAGCCTCGCTGCTCACATCCCCTCTCTCCTGCTTTTCATTTCCCACATTCCATTTCCTAATCCCCCTCTTTAAAAAGCTCTCAGTAAACCTCAACCTTTGAGATGGTTTTAGGCTTTAGACTTCCATTTTCACCAACATTTGACTTTGTTTGATCTTTGTCTGGGGGCAGGCAGAGAGACCTCCATGGTTGGTATCAATCTTGGGGAGCCTCAGCCGGGAACTGAGTGGCCTCTGTAACAATAGTGCTGAGGTTAGGACTACAAAGCCTCGTGTTCTTCCCATGACTCTAGGACCAAC
>NW_007726436.1:423380-424971 GCF_000696425.1 Galeopterus variegatus
GAGGGAGGTGTCTGAGAGGTCTTCTGGGACAAGGTGGAACTTGAGATGGGAGTTAAAGGATAGGCAGGGGTGGTGAAGAACACTCCAGGTGAAGGACATAGTGTGAGCCAAGGTGTTTGGGTAAGGGGGTGGGGGAGAAGAAATTGGGGGAAATTCTGAGAGTAGGACTGTGCTGGATGGATATCAACATACATGGAGGGGAGGCGTATGAGACAAGCTATGTGCCAGACCCAGTAAGAAGTTTGGATTTGTGGTATAGTAGGGAGCCACTGAAGGTTGTTGAGCAGGTGAGTAAACTGATGAGAGCTGTGCTGCCAGAAAATGTGTGATTAGTTGATTGTAAGTCTGTTTCTCCTGGAAGGCAAAGACTGTTTCACCTTCACTGTTGTCTTTGGGCAGAGGTGGGGAGAAATGGAGCCGAGCTGAGGAGATCCTGGTGGCACCACCACCTTCAGGCAAGGACTGGGGAGGGGGGGGTGAGAAGAGAGTAGGCAGTGGCCAGGGCTTCATGACTGAGTGTGGAGGGTGAAGCGGAGGGGGAGGAGCTGGAGACGCCTTTCCTTCCTCCCTTGGCCATCAGCCTCCTCTGGCCTGAGGTCTAGTCTGGTGAGGCAGAGTAGAGAGCATGCCTCTGCTGTCTGTGTGAGTTCCTGAGAAGTGAGATCTTTAATTTTTGTCTGCTGAGCTCTGATGGGCGAGGGGCCAGCCTGTGTTACAACCTCCCGGGGGCCTCTGGGCCAAGGTACTCAGACCAGAGTGGACGAGAACAAGGAATGAGTCATGCAGACGGGCTGGGGCCCATGGGATTTGGCTGCACCCCTCCTACTCCCCCCTCCTCAGCCTGATGTCTGTGCCCTTTCCTGGGGGTTTTCAGGGTCCAAGACTGTTCCTAAGGGCTTGGGGTCCTAAAGAGAGTAATGGGGGCTCCAGGGCAAACCTCATTGAGTGTCCCCATTCTCAACATATGATCCAGAGAAAACAGACTCGGGAGATGATGGCTGGAGGATGCAGAAGACATCTTCCTTTCTCCACCTTGATGATGAAGAGTGAAGGGGAGGTTGTCTGCAGGCCTCCCAGGGGAGACCTTATTCTAGGAAAGACCGTACAGCAGCTCCTCTTCTCTGCCTCTACAACCCTCATCCCTCTGGGTGTGAGGAATGTCACTGTGTCCCAGCAGTAAGGCAATGTGGGGACAGGCTGGGAGACCCCAATGACAGCCAAGGGAAGTCATTTCCTCTGCCTTGTCCTCAAATTCCTGCACAGCCATCCCAGAATCCTGGATAGGTCTGCACAATCCCCCAGCCCACACGACTTTGTCCTTGGAGATGTTGAAAGGATAATCCAGTGTGTGATATCTTCCCATTCAGGTAACTCCCCCCAACTCCAGTAGAGCACGTGAAATCCCTGTGGTCTTACTGGGAAGAATTAAAAGGAGGTCTTCTGACTGCTCGTATTGTTCTCCTGCCCAGCTCTTCAGAGACTTTGCTTGAGGAGAAGTTATGCTTCAGCCCCCAGGAGTCCTAGAAGATCCCTCCTACCCACCTCCAGAGAGTCCTATAAGATCTCCCCTTCCCACTTCCAGAGAGTCCTA
>NW_007726436.1:425346-428252 GCF_000696425.1 Galeopterus variegatus
CTCCAGTAGAGCACGTGAAATCCCTGTGGTCTTACTGGGAAGAATTAAAAGGAGGTCTTCTGACTGCTCGTATTGTTCTCCTGCCCAGCTCTTCAGAGACTTTGCTTGAGGAGAAGTTATGCTTCAGCCCCCAGGAGTCCTAGAAGATCCCTCCTACCCACCTCCAGAGAGTCCTATAAGATCTCCCCTTCCCACTTCCAGAGAGTCCTAGAAGATCTCCCCTTCCCACTTTCAGAGAGTCCTAGAAGATCAACCCCCCCTCCCCCACACAGCCAGAGACTGAAGGAATTTATGCAGGTAAATAGGAAATGAAGTCTGAGCTTATGATGAAATGCACAAAGCTTTCAGACCAGGCCACCTTTGTACCAGAGACTGGAAATGAAGGGAAACAGAGTGAAATCAGTGATTTTGAATGACTGCCCATTTCACATCATTGCAGGACATCCTGGAGCGAGTGCAGTGTGCTGTAGTGGAAACAGCATGGACTTTGGAGTCGCTCAGACTTTTTAGTTGAATCCTGGCTCAATTCCTAGCTGTGTGACCTTGAACAAGAGACGTCACCCCTCTGAGTTTGAGAAATGGAATTCCAACATCTACCACACATGGCTGCCTAGCCATTCTATTTGTTGCTTCTCTTTCCCAAAGAGAAAAGCTCAGGGTTGAGATGAACCTTATTCAGCAATTGCAAACTACTTGATGTAGGGTGAGCTTCACTTCCTCCCTTCTCCTTGGTGGGTGGGAATCAGGTTCACTGAAGCACACCATGATGGCTTTTGTCTGCCCCTGACCCAAAGTAGACCACTAGCTGGTCAAAAGGCCAAAGGAAGGTGAGGTATGCTTGGTGGGGGCTGACTCGTGACAGCGGTTCTGTGCAGCCGTCAGTACCCCTGCCATACCACAAACATCATGAATGCTTCCAGCTCCCAGAGAAATGCAGCTGGAGGTGGTTTCCGCTCCCCTCCCCTGGAAGCTGGCATTGGTTTAGTGTCTGGGACCAGACAAACCAGGAGTGAATCCTAATGTAGCCACTTTCGAGTTTTGTGGCTGTGAGTAAATCATTTAACTTTCCTGAGCCTTCATTTCCTCATCAGCTACATGGAGAAATAATAGTACTTCCTTCATAAGATTATTGCGAGGATTAAATCAGAAAATGTCTGTAAAATGACTTAACACAGTGCCTGGTACATTTTAAACATTTTTTATTTTTTTGGTGGCTGGCTAATAAGGGGATCCAAACCCTCGACCTTGGTGTTATCAACACTGTGCTCTAACTGACTGAGCTAACTGGCCAGCTCCTGGTATTTAAGTGCTAAAGAAATACAAGCGTACTTCAAAAAGTTCATGGAAAATGGAATTAAAAGATAATATGAATTTTTCCATAAATTTTTGTTAGTTTGTTTCAACAGCTGGTTGGCATTGGGATCTGAATCCTTGACCTTGATGTTATCAGCACCACGCTCTAACCAACTGAGCTAACTGGCTAGCCCCTCCATGAACCCTTTGAACACCCCTCATATCAGTTGGTAAATGGAGTAGCAGTAATTGATTCCCTCCCAGGATAGAGTAAATAGGGCTGGTTATCTAATTTGCCCTGGCAAAGTGGCAAGAAGAGCATCATTATCTCCAATTTCAGATGAGAAAACAGAAGCCAAGCAAAGCTCAGAACTGTGCTCCATTCACAGAAGACAGAAACATTCACCATGGGAAGGGTCCTTTCCAGGACACTCTGCACTGATAGGCCAGCTCACCTGACCTTTGCATGGGCATCCAACTGTGGCTGCCACCACCCAGCCAGCACATCATGCTCACGTGGAGACAGGTGCTGGCAGACCAGGGCAGGGTGGTTGAGTCCTGGGAGGATGCCAGGCCATGGTGTCTGAGGCGGAATGGTCCTGGCAGCCTCTGCAGGCCTTGAAGGCCTTGCTCAGAAGGGAGCCAGGGTCTCTCTGGACAGCTTCCACCTTCCAAACTGGAGGCTAAGGCTGGAGTGCAGGGGTCCAAGCGGCCCAGTGCCTGGAGAAGGACATCTGAGCCCATGAGCTGCTCCCATCTGGAAGGCTGGGGGCCCAATCAACCTTCCTTCAGTGATTCTGTCCCCTGATTAATCAGGAAATGTGTTATTTGTTCTGAGCAGGGGAACAAGCTCTCCTGGGGAGAGACATTCAGAGCTGGAGGTCCAGTCACTTCCAAGGAAGAAAAATCCCTGGAATTCTGTTGGGAGTCTGTGTTTAGGCAAAGGGAGCAGAGATGCGGTCCTTGTTTTTGGTCTTTATTTACCAAATTAGTTCAGGTTCTGGTAGCTCTCTGGCCACCAGCATCATTGCAGAAATACATGGGAAAGCAATTAGGTTGCCCTGAATGTCCAGCGGACTACCATCCCCTCTCGTGGTGCCCTGAGTCTGGACAAACCTTTCCCTGCCAGAAAAGCTTTATCAATCCCTTGAGACTCTCTGCAGGGCTTTCCAGAGCTGATTTCCCTCCCGAGATCCAAGGTATGGGTAAGTAGGCTTAGCAGCATTCTTGTGCCTCATTAGGGAGGAAGCTGGGATCAAGGGTGGGGAAGTGACACATGGTGAGTCAGGAGCCATGCTGGAAACAGCCCCCATTCTTTTACTGGGCAGAGAGGGCTGAGGGGGGCAGAAAGTTCTGATAACCCCATATCTCCAGGGAATTGAACTGTGGGCTAGATGGCAGGGAACAGGGCATTTGGGAATGTACACTGGAGGTACTTTGGTGGTGACAGCTGTAGAGGATAGTTGGGAGAGTGCCACTTCAATTCTAAGAAGGGCTACCAGTTCACAAGCCCAGGGTTGGCACAAGAAGGTGCAGTCTTTTTTTTTTTTTTAAAGATGACCGGTAAGGGGATCTTAACCCTTGACTTGGTGTTGTCAGCACCACACTCTCCC
>NW_007726436.1:429252-430940 GCF_000696425.1 Galeopterus variegatus
TCCGAACCCATGGCCTTGGTGTTATCAGCACCACACTCTCCCGAGTGAGCCACGGGCTGGCTCTAAGATGGTGCAGTCTTAAAAACTTGGGCTCAGGTAGGAAATGACCAAGGTTTGAATCCTGCATCTGCTTCTTATCTGCTGTAGATCTTAACCCTTGACTTGGTGTTGTCAGCACCACACTCTCCCGAGTGAGCCACGGGCTGGCTCTAAGATGGTGCAGTCTTAAAAACTTGGGCTCAGGTAGGAAACGACCAAGGTTTGAATCCTGCATCTGCTTCTTATCTGCTGTATGATCTTGGGCGAGCCAATAGTCATTCTCAGCCTCAGTTTTCTGCTCTGTAGATGTGAAAATCATAATGCTTCCTTTGGTTGGTTAAATGAGCCAATTTATGTAGCGTGCTTAGAACAGTTCTTGGACCACAGTAGACTCTATAAATTTTGGCAGCTTAAAAAAAAAAAACAAAAAAACCCCAGCAAAGCTCAAATGCTTATGGGATTGGAGATTCTGAAGAGCTTCACTGACAGGTCCCAACAGTTACAGGGCAAGGGAGGCATGGGCAGTAAGTGGAAGGCAGGACAGGAGGATGGCACCAGGATGGGGTTAGGAGATGCCAGCCTTTGGGGTAGATCATCTGGTCTATGGGCCCCCAGGAGAAAGGGGGGGGATTTTTAAGGACCACTTGTACTCACAGAGTGGGAGGTGTGCCTGGTGGTGAGGGAAGTGTGTCTGCATGAGGGTTTTGGCGGAGGTGCACGGTGAGAGGCTGAATGGGCGGCAGACTTCCAGAAATGCAGACGGAGGAGACAGAGCAGTAATAATGACTTGGACACACAGGAGGAAAAAATAGCTCAGGGACGAAGATGACGCCAAGGGTTCTGGTCTTGGGAGGCTTGTGGGGATGTGAGGTGAGTGTTGAGGGATGAAGCAAGGAGCTCCTGAAGGAACTGAGCAGGTAGCAGTGAGAGGAAGGGAGCCCGGACCTACAGAGTCAGGTGGATATCTGGGCAAGGAGAGGTAAGCGTGGAGCTGAGGCTTCCATGGCTGTGAAGGAGCAGTGTCCCAGGGAGAGAACTGAGCATTCTGGGAACTGAGGGGGCATTCATCCCAAAATGCAAGGGGGAGGATTCCAGATCTTTAGGGCCAGCCCTAAAGACAGCAAGCACATGAACTTGGATGGGTAGCTACTGCCCAGCACTGTTTTTCTCTCTTAAATGAGTCTTATGATAGCGGCCCTCCCTACTTGATGGGATTATTCTGTCATTCATCCAGTTAGCCATCCACACCACACACGTTTTTTGGCTGTCTATTGGAGTCAAGCACTGTTCTAGGTTCTAGGAACACAGTGGTGAGCAAGGCAGATAAGAAGATATCCAATCCTCTCGAGCTATCATTGTGGCTTGGGAATTCAGACAATAAAAGAAATATTTTATAGGTTGCCGAACAGGACTTTTCCTGTGGTCTTAGAATGTCTTCTAAAGTCACTAAGCTAGAACAAAAGGGCTAAATATTCTCACATACTAAAGAGAAGTACTAGACACCATACTAAAGGTAGAATAAATTTAACAACTATCAGACCACATCCCTCAATTCCAGTCTACAAATGAAAGGGATTAAAGAAAATCACCAGGGTAGAGAACTGTTGCATTAGTACACAGACTTAACATTTTCCCTGAGGGTACTCCCT
>NW_007726436.1:431352-433704 GCF_000696425.1 Galeopterus variegatus
AGGTTGCCGAACAGGACTTTTCCTGTGGTCTTAGAATGTCTTCTAAAGTCACTAAGCTAGAGGGCCGGCCCAGTGGCTCACTCGGGAGAGTGCGGTGCTGATAAAGTCACTAAGCTAGAACAAAAGGGCTAAATATTCTCACATACTAAAGAGAAGTACTAGACACCATACTAAAGGTAGAACAAATTTAACAACTATCAGACCACATCCCTCAATTCCAGTCTACAAATGAAAGGGATTAAAGAAAATCACCAGGGTAGAGAACTGTTGCATTAGTACACAGACTTAACATTTTCCCTGAGGGTACTCCCTAATGCAAACCAAGTGAAGGGGGCCCCAAGAAAACCAATCATCTGCAAGAAGAGGAGACTGGTGCCCCACAACTGTCTCTTCACTGATGCTGGCTAAGTTGCTGGAAGTTGCAGGCACCCCGTTGCACCAAAGCACAGCAAGAAAGTTCATGGGAGAACCCAAAATATGTCGTTAGGAATTGAGGATGTACACAAATGAAGAAACTTGTGTGCACTTCCTGTCTGGAGAATTCTGACTACAGAGACTGGCTGGAGCTGCCTCCATGGCAGGGTGGGGAGCAGCCAACTCACTCACCATTGCTTTGTCTGGCATGGACAGCAAAGTCCCATGGGGGACAGAGGATGCAGGAGTCTGCAAGAGGTAGGCAGAAAGTGCTTTGCTATGGCAGTGCCTGGTGGAGTTCCTACAGAGAGCGCCCCTAAACCCACAAATGTGTTCATGGAGGAGGCAGCGCTTGGCACCTGAGAACCACAGGTATGAGTCACATAAGACTGCTACTTTTTCTCTAACTCCTCTCCCCCAGCCTTGACACAGAGGAGCCATGGCAGAAAAGGAAGGGGGGAAAACCAGACCATACCCCACTCTCCCCACTACAGGATCTCCACCCAAGGGACAACAAGCCTGTGGAGGGAGAAGAGGGCTACTAAATTGAATGTAATATTGATTAAATTGGATGAGATTTTGATTTGAACAGGAGCAAACTTTTTAATGTCTGAAAATTGGTCTTAATCATAGAAATGAAGCTGTTCTCGCGTCTGGTAGGGATGGGCAAGCCAAGTACTCTGCCTAGATATCATTAAGGTCAGGGAAGGGAAATTCACCATAACATGTTTGAAGCCAGTAGTAGAGAAAAATACAGCTATTTCCTGATTGTCCCTGTTCAGTTTCAGCCCACTCAAAAAATCAGTTCACAAGTAAATAAATAACAAGATAATTTCGACTGTCATTAGAGCAATGGAGATAAAGCAGGGTGATGTGTTAGAGAGTGATGACTTGTGGGGTGGGAGGGCTGCTCTAGGTTGAGTCTTCAAGGATGGCCACTCCAGGTGATAGTTGAGCTGAGAGGTGAGGGGATGAGGAACTAGTCCTATAAACATAAACATAGTGGAGATCCAGGCAGAGGAAAGTGGGCACGAACATGGCTCGTTCAAGGAGCAGGGAGAGGGCCAGGGCAGCTGCAGTGTGGTAAGTAGGAGAGCAAGAGTCCAGATGAGATTAGAGAGAGGTTATTAGCCATGCAGGGCTTTGTAGGCCAAGGTCAGGAGTTGAGGCTTTATTCCAACATGAGGTATTACCTGTGCCGGTCCTTTGTGTGGGTGGAAAGCTGTCAATGGTGCCTCCTGCCTGCTCCTTCACTCTGCCTCTCTAGGAAACAGTGGGCTGTAAAAATGCACCAGGGGCAGCCGTGTTTGCCCAGGCCTTTAGGCTTTAGGGCAGGGGACATGGATGAGAATGATGAGCTGATTCCTGGGGGCTCTCAGATGGGTGGCAATCCGCATTCTTGTACCCCTGTCCCCCTCGCTCCCAACACAAGATGTGAGTACACACACCGGATCAATCAGAGGTCCATCGAATCCCCTCTGGGGAATTCCTCGGTGAGTGAGGGTCTGGGGTGGGAGTACAGGGGATGGACTCTGAGCCAGAGGCAGGAGGCCTGGATTTCATTCCCCTCTTTGACACACGTTGTTTCCTTGTGCGACGTTATTCGAGAATTTCCATGTCTATGCTCCGTGAAAAAGAGGACACCTCTTCTAGCATCCGCCATCACCGCCCCAGGCCTAAGCCGGAGGCTGAAGAGACAAGAAGGGGATTAAGACCAAGGAGCGAAGGCGACTGGCAAGATCAGATCTCCTCAACTGCAAGATTGCCAAGGACGGGCAGCTCCACTAGGGGGCGCGCCCCAGGCGACCTTCGCCTCCCCTGCGTCCCGCCGAGGCCCAGGGAAAAGAGCTCCCCGGGTGCTGCCCCAGCGCCAGCCGGCACCGCGACGGGCGACCCCTGAGGCCCGGGCGGGAGTCGAAGGGGTCGGATGCCCGTGCC
>NW_007726436.1:434601-437020 GCF_000696425.1 Galeopterus variegatus
CCCGCCGCGGCCCAGGGAAAAGAGCTCCCCGGGTGCTGCCCCAGAGCCAGCCGGCACCGCGACGGGCGACCCCTGAGGCCCGGGCGGGAGTCGAAGGGGTCGGATGCCCGTGCCTTGGGCCTTGTCCCTGTCACTCGGGTCTCCGTACCAATCCCGGCCTCCTGCAGACCTGCGAGGCTGCAACCTTGGCCATCCGACCGGAGTTTGTCCCTGAGGTGAGGGGCAGGAGATAAAATTCGGGACAGGTCAGAAGTTCGAGTTTGCCCCGGGCCGGAGAAAGGTGGCTCAGGTGCCCCTGTGCCGGCAGGCGCCATCTGCCCTACCAGCCCTCGGGGCAGCCCTGTGCCAACCCCAGCTCCTCACGGGTTAATCCCCCTCGCCGCCCGCTCGCTTCCCGGTGCCAAAATGGGTGTTGCTGGAATTCCTCTCTCCCTCTCCCGTAATGAGGGGGCTGAGCTGTCCCTCCGAGGAGGGGGCATGGTGTGGATAAAAGAGACGAAAAAGCAGGGGGAGGTTTCCAAAAATAAAAGCGTCCGGTTCCCCCTCAGACGGCTGCAGGGACGGGGGGCAGGCGCCAAGGTGCGGCGGCCGAGCGCGCCCGGCTGGAGAGCGGGCGCGGACGCGAGGCTCAGGGCGCGCAGCCCCGGCCGCTCACGCGTTCAAAGCCTGGTTCCACTGTCACCTAGTTGTGTGATTTTCAGCTAATAACTCAATCTCTCTGCCTTTCTGTTTTCTTATCTGTAAAATGGTGATAATAATCATTACGTTAGAAGGTAGTTATAAGGATTAAATGAAATAATACATTGTAGGTTCTTAGAACATGCCTTGCACATCCTAAACCCTAAATAGTAATTCTTATTTTCATTCTTCTTATTGCTATTATCTTTTCTATTTGTGGTCATGTTTGTCTCATTTCTTTCATTTTCCAAGCTTCTCCAATTTCATGGAATGTATCTGGTCACACTTAACATGAAAGTGTAAGTTGGATGTTTCATGAAATTCCTGACCACAATCCAGGTCTGAGTGTGGAAGCATCAGTAATACCAGAGAGAGTGCTCGTCTATATCTGCATGGTCTTCCACAGTTAGGGGGAGCCGTGTGACTAGCTGTGGCCAATTAAACGTGAGTGAGAGTGAAAGTATGAGACCATGAAAAGTCCGTGTGTGATTCTTCAGTCTTCCCTTCCTCTGCCTCAGCAAACAAGAAGTTGTGTTCCAGAAGGTGTAGCTATGAGACAGTGGCACACCCACAACCTGGATCCCTTTATAAGTTGATGAGAAGAGTCATTTGCCAGCTTATATTGGATATGTACTGTTACCAAGAAATACACTTGGTGTGATAAGACACTGAGATTTCCCAGTTTATCTGTTACCAGACCATTCTAATTTACATTATCACAGTAGGTATAAATGACCTCCAGACACCAACCTTCTAATAGTAATTCAATATTGAAGGAATAAAATTATATTTATAAATACTTGCTCAAAAAACCTATGGAATAACATACCCTGGTTCTGCCTTGGGGTCTTGGGGGAAGGTGAAGAGAGATGTCAGCTTGGGCTCTGGTCCCATGTAAGTTCTACTGGGCTGGACTCCAGGATGGCTTATACATGGGCTGGTGGCTGATGCTGGCTCTCTCTTGCAAGTTCACTTGGGGTTTTTGACCAGGTCACAACACATGACCTCTCCATGTGGCTTCAGCTTCTCACCATATGGCAGCTGGGTTCTTAGAGGGAATAAGCTCCCAAGAGTGAGCATTTCAAGAGAGCCAGGGATGAAGCTGGAAGTCATTATATGGCATCAACTTGGAGGTCCCATAGCATTAATTCTAATGCATTCTATTATTCAAGTAAACCACAAGGGATAGTCCAGATTAAATTAGCATTCACTTGTCAAAAGGAAGAGTGAAAAAGAATTTGCAGCCATCTTTAATCTGTCACACTCTTTGTCCACAAGCGCATTTCTACCCACGCATACTCACACATTAAAATACTGCGAGCAGCAGCTATGCCTTATTATCAATTGATATCTGTTCTAGTGCCAATTTCTGAGATCTAAGCCATCGTACGCACTCAAGATGGAGAGGCAGGGCAAGATGGCTGACTAGAGGTCACTGGGACATGTTCCCCTCCCAGAAAAGGACCAGAAAGATTAATAGACAGCTAAATATTGATGGGAGTGTCTGTGACAGAGAGCAGGAGTGCAGCAGGAGACTGGCGAGATCCCCGTGGAGCATGAAAGGCAGTATAGAGAGGAGAGAGAGGCACACGACCTCAGAGACCAAGTTTCTGCTGCTGGGATTGGCGCAGGAAGGATTTTCTCTTGCTGAAAAAGTTAGCCAGAGGGTCTACACCAACCCCTATCCTAGCCTGCAGTTCCTGCTGCAGGAGGATTCCACAGCCCTTGCAAGCACAGAGAC
>NW_007726436.1:437947-458768 GCF_000696425.1 Galeopterus variegatus
GCGGGTCGGGGTGGGGGTAGGGCCGGGGCTCCCGTGCACTCATTAGTGGAGGCGTGTGCGGGCGAGAGGATAAGGCGCCAGACTGTGCCCTCGACCCTCTGTCCTCAGTGCTGTGGAGAAACAGCCCCGAGGTTCCGAAGTCGGGGCTCGGACATCTGACCCGCTTTGGAAGAGTTGAGGTCAAAGATCGACACTATCCTCACCCTTCCGTACCAGCTCGCTCTGAGCCCGACGTTAAATCCTTTCCCAAGGCGTCTCTGCATTTGCCCGCGCTCCTCCCGCCCTCAGATAACCAGCTTTCTCAGACGCCTGCGGCGCTGCCCCATCCGAGAAGCAGCGGGAGAGGGCAGCGTGGTGGGCGCTCCAGGCACTTGAGGCCCCCGGGAGGCTGAGCCCATGAAGGCCACGGGTAGGTGCGGGGGCTCCAGGGTGCGAAGGCAGATGCATCCCTGGGGACGGGGCTGTCAGCGAAGCCAGCGCTCCAGGACAATTGTATGGGTCGACCTGGGCACGTGGAAGGCTGGATGTGGGAGTAGGCTTGGGGGTAAACGTAGGCGTGGGCTCGGAGGCACTTTAGGCAGGAAGCCTATCCCCGGATGTGACGGCAATACGGTGGGTACGTGGAGAATTGGGTCTGTGCGCTGGTAGGTCTAGGTGTCAGCGCGTCTTGCAGCTTTGCAGGGCTAAGCCTCCTCCCAATCCTGCAATTTACTTTTTTGCTCCTCCTGGGCACCACCCACTGCCCTGCTAGGAGCGCCGTCGCAGCATGAGGCCCCCAAGCAGTCCGCACCCCCTATCGGGGATTATCATGGCTGCAGGCGCACTGGGCCTTGCCCCGGTATGACAGGTGTCTCTGGAATGAGGGCACTGGAGCTCTGGGCAGTGCGGGGCAGGGTCGGGACACCATTGGGAAGTCTGGAAAGGGCTCTGGCAGCCCTTTCTGACCTGGGCCCAATTTACCAGTTGGCTTTAGTCCTGGTGAACAGCACGAGGGACACTTGTACCCCAAGTTCTACTCCCAAGGACCTCTGCCTCATGGCCTTTGCAGTCACTGTTTTCCTTGGAGGGAGAGCTCTTCTCCCATATTTCAGCAGGATTCACTCTCTGCTTCATTCAGGTCTCTGCTCAGAGAGGTCTTCTCTGACCACTCCTTCCCCATCCTCTCTCACCATTCACCCTGCTTCCTGTTTCTTCATAGCACTTATTCTATCTGACATTACATTTCTATTTCTGTTTATGTGTTTATGGTCTGGCCTGCCAGCCAGAGTCCGACTGCAGGTGCTACGAAATCAGGGACTTTGTTCTGTTCATTTTTGTGTCACCAGTGCCTAGAACAGTGTGTGCAGAGTTGGTTTGCTAACTATCTGTTGAACAAGTGAATGAACTTCCTGCTGCCCATGCAGGCTCAGCTTAAATAAAGCAGGCAGAGAATAGACCCATGCACTTCCAAGTCACTTGCACATAGGATCATTCAACAAGTATTAATGGAGCACCTGCTGTGTTTCAATTTTTTCCTTTGCTGACCTGTGCAAGTCAATCCATGCTTCCTAAGAGCATGTGTGCAGAGCATAGGGAAAGGGATGGAGACCCAGAGAACAAGGCATTGATTGTTCTTGCTGGGAGAGCAACACAATTACTTAAACTCGGTTTGGAGAAATGAACAGATATGTACTGGTGAACATGCTTTCTAGTACTGGAAACTTCAGGTGAAGTGCAAAGGAGTGGGACTGTTGTGGCTGAGGAGCTCAGAGGAGAAGGAGGTCTTGTGAACCCCCCGGGCTCAATGGGCAGTATGTGGGGAAGAACAGGGGAGTGGGGCGGGAGTGGGGCATGAGTGGGGCCCAGAGGTGAGGGTGGCATGCCAGGGGTACTACTGCTCAAGGACAAGGGCTTTTCACTGTTGGCACTGGCCTGGGGAGCAGGACTGTAAACCTGGTGTAGGGGAGTGATGGGGGCTGAGGCTGGAGACAAAGGTTGGGCTGGATCATGGAGGAGCTTATACTACAGGCATTTAGGTGCAGGTGGAGGGAAGGTAGGGAAGTGGAGGGTGCCTATTAGAAGTTGTGAAATGAGGGCCGGCCCGTGGCTCACTTGGTAGAGTGCGGTGCTGATAACACCAAGGCCATGGGTTCGGATCCTATATAGGGATGGCCGGTTTGCTCACTGGCTGAGCGTGGTGCTGACAACACCAAGCCAAGGGTTGAGATCCCCTTACCGGTCATCTTTTAAAAAAAAAAAGAAGTTGTGAAATGAACTGGCGATGAGAAAAGCAGATTGTCACCATAAAAAAGCTTGTATATGTGGACAAGTGTGTGAGGGCATGGGCTGAGTGCCACCCACAGGCACCTGCTGTACACAGGTGCACGCATTACATGGCATGCTGGGTTTGGCTCCTCCCCTAGATTGTCAACTGCAGCTTTGACAAAGAATGGGTACTAGCACTCCATGTCAGCTAGAGAGGGGGTGAGTGGCAATTCTGTCCATTGACTTCCTCAACCCAGGTCCATTCTGGCTAATGGTTTCTGGCCAGGCTGACCACTCTGGCCATTGCCTTGTGGACTGAGAGCCAAGGACCAAGTGCCACCTGCTGGTGAAGCTTGGAACTGTATCGCTACTACTGACAAGTCTTCATTCATTCCACAAATATTTGTGGAAAGCCAGGCACTATGCTGGACTCTAGGGATACAGCAGTGGCTGAAACAGACAGCCTCTGTCCTCATGGCACTTTAAATGTAGTGGGGATTTACTGCACACAGCAAATATTTATTAAGTATGTGCCAGGCATGGTGCTAGGTGTCTGAGACATAGCAGAGACCAGAGCAGACACAGTTCCTGCACTAATGAGATTTACAGTCTACAGGAGATGTATTAAGTCATTGTTTCTCAATCTTCAGTATTTCTTGAATCATCCGCACAGCATACAATCTTCATAATATTTTCCTCTACCTTTTCCTCTTGTTCTATTATTTTTCTTTTAATTTATATACTGTTAAAATAACAGGATTTTGTGTTTTATCTATTTTAAAGTATATTATGAAGTTTTGCAAACATAAAAAAAGATTGGGAAAAATATAACTCACAATTCAGCTTTATCAAACCTTAATGTTTTGGCATATTTTGCTTCCAATTTTTCAGTTGAAATTTCCTCTACAAATTTGTCTCCCTCTCTCCCCAGAGTTAACCACTACCCTGAATTTAATTAATTTCAATGTATGTTTTTGTACTATTATTACAGATGCATGTATCCATAAAACACACGATAGTGTTTTAACATATTTTAAACTTAGATAAATTAGAGTTAACCACTACCCTGAATTTAATTAATTTCAATGTATGTTTTTGTACTATTATTACAGGTGCATGTATCCATAAAACACACGATAGTGTTTTAACATATTTTAAACTTAGATAAATGATACCGTATTGTATTATCCTTCTACAATTGGTTTTTCCCTCTCCTCTTTTGATTTTTGAGATTTAACCACGTTAATATAATTAGCCCAAGTTTATTCATTTTAACTCTTGTATATTATTCCTTTGTATGAATATATGACAGTTTATTTATCCATCCTCCTGTTTTTGGACATTTAGATGAATTACATATTTTTGCTATTACAAACAGTGCTTGACTCATTTTTCTACATAAATAAATTCATAATGAAAAGGAAACTTTGTATTATTATCTTAAGTCAAAAGTAGTACCACTTATGAAGAGAAGGTAATTGTAGGAAAGTTGAAATGAAAACATAATGTTCTTAAGTTGTAGTCAGACATCATTCATTATCTTAGGAAGCTCAATCCTGTGCCGTGTTCTCCCTTTTGGAAAGGGGACTTAGTAAATGTTGAGGGGAGGACCTGCCGTGAGGACCCAGGCTCAGATGGGAGACTTTTTCACTGAACTAATCAGGTTAGAAAGATCACAGAAAAGGGAATCACTTCCTCGCTGTGTGACTCAGCATTGTTGAATGTTGTCATTGTATAGGCCTAAAATTCAATTCCCTCTTCTATCCTGAGTGTTGCACATCCCACTTTTTGGGAAACACTGGATTAAGTGAAACAAAGAAGTATTAAAGGTATACCATGTCTCAGGCACTGTGTTAGACTCTAGAGACACAAAGAGAAAAAGAAAAAACCCTCAAGATAGCCAAGACAGAGATACATACAACCGACAACCAGAGACAATCAGTACTAAATGATGGAAGCGGATGGGGAATGGGGAAGGCTGCACAGATGTCAGGGAAGGCTCTACACAAAGGAGGTAACATTTGCTCTGGAAGTCTTGTAGTATGCGAAGTATTTCAATGGGAAAACAAGAGAGGGAAGGCTTTCCAGGCAGAGAGCAGCTTCAGTAAAGCATCAAAGTGTGACATCTATGCAATCGGTGAATGACACACTTTGTATCCTTGGAGGAGCACAGCCTTGCTTGTAAATGGTCGTGGAGATGAGGGAGGAGTGGTGGGTGCGATTTGACTACACAGGCTGGTGGGGGCCAGGTTGGCTTTGTAGAGGCCAGTGGAGAGCTGTGGAAGGTTTTTAATAAAGTGCCAGTATGATCAGATTTGTCCCAGGTGGAACAGCAGCTGTCCCAGGCTGTTAGCAAGATGTGTTCCCAACAGTGGTGCTGGATTTGGGCTAATGTTTCTGAGTAGTGTCATCTGGAAAATTGGGCTCATGTGATCTCTGAGTGGTACCTTCCAGGGAGTCAGAGCCATTGAGTTGTATGGCCCAGCTGTTTGGGCTCATTTGCTCTCTCTGCTAGCCAGAGCCGACTGAATGGTCATTTGCCCCCTTGTCACCTCCCTGGACCTGTACCCGAGACTTTAATATTGGCCTAGAAGGGACCCTCAGAGGCTCTTATTTGGTACCTGATTCTCTCTTGAGTGCCAACCCAGCCCCAGCCTGGCCCCTCTGCCTGGCAGACTTTGATTCTGGCCAGTCCTCACTGTGGCCCTGACATCCTTGGGGCTTTGCTATGAGCAGGCAAGGCAGATCCACCTGCTGTCCTCCTATAGTCAGCTGCAAAGCCATCCTGAGGGTATTTAGGGTGACAGCTGGCTCAGGGGGCCTCCTTGCCATGACTTCTGAGCCAGACAGTTCCCTCAGTCCATGCTATCTGGGTTCCCACAAGCCCTAGTTCTTAGAAAATTCCCAGGTAATGCAGTCTGTTTCTTCTCAAAGACCTCTCAGACCCCTAAGCGGCCTTGTCACCACCACAAGGGGTAGTGATTTACAAACAGGTGGGTAGTTTTCCCCCTCTACCAGGGCACACACTCAAAACCCTGAGTCTGAGGAGTGGCCCCTTCCCAGGAACCTTGTGACTTGTGCCCTGATGGGGAAGAGGCCTTCATGGAAGCAGGAAGCTGCTGAAAGTGGTGGCCCAGAGAGGCTTCGAGGTGGCCCAAGTGGCACAGATCTTGACTGCTGGAACATTCTGGGATCTCCCTGGGAGGGAACTCCATACAACTTTGGGCCGGAGGGCCAGGAATGGGCCTCTGCTTCTTCAAACTGCAGGAATTTATTTTGAATTCTTTGTAAGGCTCCAAAACCACACAAGCTTTAGGGTCCACTCAAATGTCAGACAAGCTCCTAAGTAGGACCAGATGCTTGCCATTGTGGCCATGGAGATCCCAGAAATGGCCACCCTGCTCTCTCTTTCTCCTCCCCAGCATCCGCACCCCCCCCCACTCACCCTCCAGTTTTAGTGAGTGCACAGTGGACAACTTCTGATAATAATGCTGGGGTCCAAGAAGCCAGAGCCAGGCCCAACCTGGGCCAAGCAGTCAGTCCCCAGAGCTCTTCTCCAGGAGGAGCATTTCTAGGGAGTCACCCTGGTCCACGCGTTTGGGTCTTTAGATGGAGAGTCAGGGATGGGTAAAAGCTGCTGGTGCTCACCAGACACACAACAGGTACACGTCAGAGCCCCGAAGGCAAAGTTTGGGAAGTTGGGTGAGTGCCCTAGTACCAAAGCTCAGTGTCTCCTGCAGGTGCCCTCAGAGCCTGCATGGACAAGGAGTAGCTGGGGAAGGACTCTATTCCCCACAAAGTAAGTTCTGCTGGTGTGCCGAAATAAAAAGTGTGCCCATCATGCAGAAACAGCTTAACTTACATCCCCAGCCCCACCTCCCTTTCTGCTTGCCACCTCATAAGCCCTTCTTAAACCAAAATTCTAGACTTTGTGTTCATTCAGTCTCCCACTCAGTGCTCAGTCTTACCGGGCACCAGCCTTCCGAGGGCTAACATTCCTCCTAGGGTGCATTTGTTGGCAGGTGACACATGTGTATGTCCTTAAGACCTTTTTATGTGTGTCTTCCAGCTTCCCTTGGATTATCCGCATTTGTATGGCAAGGCCCATGGTGTTTACTTTTTCATGAGAAGCAATGTGGAGTTGGAGTATGGCTTAGAGTTGGGCCAACCCAGGGCTCTGGCACGCACCTGTTGTGTGGCTTTGGCAAGTTACTGACCCTCTCTGAACTTGCTTATCATCTTTATGATCACTGTCAATGTGGCCCCAGTGGACTTCCTTCTTTGTGTCAGGTGCTAAACATTCCTGTCTCTTTTAATCACATCCACCCATTTTGGCACATATTGTTATCTATATATAATAATGAAGATAATATTAATTAATTACAATGAAGGAGAGAGTGAGGCTTCCAGAAGGCACACAGAGAATGGCAGAGTCAGGGCTGGATCTTAGATTTGGATGACCCCAAAGTGCCTGCCCTGGGCCATGAGGCCTCTTTGTAGAATGGGGACAGTTTTCCCAAACTCTAGTGTCTCCCCAGGCCCTGCCTGTAGGAGACAGGACCATCAGAGAGGCTCTATGAGTAGCCCTGGCTCTGAGCATCCTTGTGCTGACCCTGTTTTGGTGACCCCCCAGGAGGAATGTCTGCGGGGGACAGTGCTGCCCGGGATGGACGACAGCAAACAGCACCAACCACTGTATCAAACGTGAGTTCCCTCTCTCTCCCTCAGGGTGGGCCGGGCTCAGGGACTCTGGAACCTGGAGCAGAAGTGTCTTCCCCAATCTGCCTCCTGAGGATGCAGCCCCTCTGTGGAGTGGAGGCAACGTGCAGTGGAGGGAGGAGGCTTAAAAATGCCTCCAACTGGAAACAGCTTCTCAAATCAAATCCCTGATCAATGTTTAAAAGCTTCCTGCATTCCCTCCCGCTGTCCACCATGCTGGTGCCCACTTGCCCTGCCCGTGGTCCTCTTAGTACCCACACATCCGTGTGGTCTGCAGAACATGCCTGCCCCCACAGCCTCCCCGTTCTCACACATTTTCAGGGGCACCATTCATGTTGTGTTCTATGGGAATCCGTCTCTGCTCTGGCCCCTGGCCCAACGGTCCTGGCCTCTGTCAGGCACTCTGTTGGGATGGTCAGATGAGGCTCTGATCTTGTGTCTGGAGCAGACTTCCCTTGGACTGTTCTGAAGCCTGGCAGGCTGCCTCAAATGACAGAAAAGTGCGAATGGTCATCTTAGCTATGTGGAAACCAAGGAGAGAGGTAGAAAGAGCCATGGTCTCCATGCCCAAGCCTTTCACTGCTGGCGTCAGAGGCACTAACAACAACAGCCAGTACCTATATAGCACTTGCTTTGTGCACTTTAAATATCCTATGGAGCAGGTAGTGCCACTATCCGTTTGACAGATGAGGAAACTGAGGCACAGACAGGTAATTTGCCCAAGGTCACATGGCCAGGGAGTGGCAGAACTAGGATTTGAGTCCATATAATCTGACTCCGGAGTCTTTCTTTTTTTTTTTTTTCCTTTTTGTGACCGGCCACACTGCGCTCAGCCAGTGAGGGCACCGGCCATCGCTATATAGGATCCGAACCCGCGGCGGGAGCTCTGCTGCACTCCCAGCGCCGCACTCTCCCGAGTGCGCCACAGGCTCGGCCCCGGAGTCTTTCTTAATACCTATATCCTGCCACCAGGTATCTTACCTTGTCTTTCTGGGCCTCACTTTCTACATTTGTGAACTGAGAATAACAGTATACACTGCTGCGGCTACTCCTACTACTGCTAGCTAACAACTGAGTATTTACTATTGCTCAACACTGTGCTAATCTCTTCACATATATTACCTTAGTTAAACCTCTCACTAATCCTATGGAGTGGGTACTTACTTATCATCCCCTCTTACAGAGGAAACTGAGGCTGTGGTTTGTAAGGAAACATGGCCAAGGATGCACTGCTGCAAGTGCTGGAGCTCGGGCTGGATGCAGGCTGTCTGCCTCCATTCTTATCTCTGGGGCTTTATTCCTTCCCAATACTAACCAAGTCTGGCCATTCCGGGGTATGGAAACCCCACAGGTGATGTCAGATAAGGGGGTTTGAAGAACCCCCTTGGATGATTTTCCTTTGCACTCCAGGGCCCCTCTTGGGTACATGTCAGCTCCCCAGGAGCTCCGCCCAACTGTCCCTCCTATAGTTGCCACTGCCTCTGCCAGGCCCAAGCCTGGCTGCAAAGCTTCAGTCTCGCCAGCTCCCCTTCTTTCCTCAAGGACGAACTCCAGGCCCTTCTTGGTGCAAGGTTTTCACAGCTAATAGTCCAGGTGTACGACAAAATGTATGGCGCTCCCAGCATGGGGGATGCCCTAAGCTCTGGTTTTCCCGACATCCCCAAGTTGGGGATGTGATTTCTGCCAGTCTGAAGGTGCAGCTCAGGCAGAATCTTGGGTCTCTCTGAGGATCTCCAGATACAGAATCCAAAACCCCAAAGTCAAAAACAAACAACAAAACAGATCGTCTGCCTAAACACCCTTTCCTTTCAGGAACCTGGATTAGGGCAGGCTCTCAGAGGACAGGCCCTCTGTGGCTGGGGGCAGAATTGGGGGAAGAACATATTTGTCCTTCATAATTTTAAAGATGAAAAAAATGAGCCTCAGAGAGGTGGTGACCTGCTCAAGCTTACACAGCCCATTAGAGGAGAATCTGAGGCTCAAAATCAGCTCTGAGTGGCTCCCCTGGGCAGAAAAGTCAGGGATGTGGGTGGCCAGGTGGTTTTATGCTAAGCAGAAGTTCTGGGGCTGGGGCCTGGCACTAGTATTATTTTTAAAGCACCCTAAGTGATTCTAGCTGTGGGGGCCCTAGTCTACCTTAGGGGCCCTAGTCAAATTTGAATGTTCCCATGAATCTTCTGGGGATTCTATTAAAGAGCAGATTCTGATTCAGCAGATTTGGGGTGGGGCTGGAGATTCTGTGTTTCTAACAAGCTCCCAGGGGATGCTGATGCTGCTGGTCCAGGGATCATACTTTGAGTACCAGGGCCTTTGGGGATTCTGGACGCCTGGGCAGGGATTCAGAGCTGGATGTGGGGAGGAGGATTGGGATGTTCTAGAATGCTTAGCCTTTGCTGGGAGGCAGTGTTGACTGGTGGAGAGTGTGAATTGAAGCTGGAACGGGATGGCTTCACTGGGGGGGGGCTTCTTCCCCACTGCCTGAGGGATTTGGGCACAGCCCTCACTTGGGCCCTCCAGCCCTGGAGGTTCTCTGTTTCCTAATTTGCTTGTGATTTTCCAGCATTATTCTCTGCCAGACTGGTGTTTCAACACTGGAAACTTGAGGTTGGGTGAATCTGCAGATTTTCATTGTGTGTGTGCACCCTCGTGCCCCAGCGGGTGCTGCTCCAGAATGCTGCCAATACCCATTCCCCTGGTATTTCTCTCCCTGGCCCTCCCACCTTGTGGCACCCCAGTCACCCACTCTGACCTGGGCATACAGGCTGGCAGCTCTCTGGGAGTGACTTGCCAGTGGGCGTCAGCCTTTCCCACTCAAAGTCGGCTTGCCCACTGAAGGTCTGTGTGCTAATTAGCTGGCCCCTCTGCTGTTTGCTTGTTGCTATTTTGCTGTAATGAACCTAATGAGAACCACGTGGGTGGTGGGCGTTGGCTCTGGATGGCTGGTCCAGAGCTCTGTAGAATGTGGGGCTCCTGGCTCCACACACTGTCAGCTGGCTCCCTGCTTGCCCCGGTGGCTCTGAGTCTCCCTCTCTCCTCCCCACAGCAGCCCTCTTGGCTGGAGGGGAAACTGCCAGTACTGGGAATGTCATGATTCTGTCCTCGCAGTTTCACACATGTGGGGGTGCATCCCTGGGCCAGTGGGAGATGGGGGCTAACAAGAGGGGGTGGCGTATGACATTCCACCACTGCTAGGAATGAAGTCTAGTCCCAGAAACATGTGGAGACTCAGTCTCTCCCCTGGCCTCTCCCCGATATCTGCAGTCCCAACCCACCACCCATGCGCAGGGAGTGCTGGCTCTTGCTCATTGCCCAGCCAGGTTGTCTCTCACCCTCTCTGTCAGAGTCAATCCTAGGTTTCTGTAACACACAGGTTCATCTCCCTGGCATGTCCCTCCCCCCACCCCACCTAGTCACTGGACCTGAGGGTGGCAGGGGGAGCTGCATCTGCAGGTGTCTATTGGTACCCCAGCTCCTCCCTCCACCTTGGTGGGGTGGGAGTGCAGCTGTCGTCTCCTTCCCTGGTCTTGATATGTGCCTTTCCCTCTGTGGCTTTGCCAGCTGTCCCTCTCAACTTATGTGTTTATATATTTGTGGAAGCTGCTGACTGGGGCCTGCTCAGTCCTGCTCAGCTGAGGGGAAGAACTACAGGGTGTGGGGTGACAGTGTCCTGTTTATAGTTGCTGCATTTGGAAGACTGTCCAGTCTTCCCAGACTGGCTCACCCCCATCCCCACCCCAGCTGGGAAAGGGAATTTGAAAATACTCCCTAGGCTTCTCATTTTATCTCAGCTCGAAGGCACAGAGGCTAGGACTGCTCTGGGAAGGGCAGAAGCGAGTCCCTGCAGCTGTTGAGGAGGGACTCGGTGAATTACTATCCCTACCGACCCCTTTAAGCAGTAAGGTTCAAGGTTAAGAGCTTATGCTTTGGATTCTGGCAACAGATTCAGGGTGATGTGTGTTTGAATCCCAGCTCTGTGTCCCTGGACAATTGACCGGTTCTCTTCTAGCCATGGAGCCTCATCCATAAAATGGGTATAATAATCCATGTAGAGTCATTTTTGAGGATTAATGATAATACTCTATAGCTCTTACTATGCATCAGGTACCATTCTAAGCACTTTTTTTTTTTTTTGTCTTTTTTCGTGTCCGGCAACGGATCGCAACCCTCAGTGTCGCGCCCTTACCGGACTGGACCGGCAACGGGATCGCAACCCTCGGTGTTGCGCCCGCACCTCGCTCAGCCAGTGAGCAGGAACCGGTCTGTATGTGGGATCCGAACCCTCGGCGGGAGCGCCGCCGCGCTCCCAAGCGGCGCACTCTCCAGTGCGCCACCGGGCCGGCCCCTCTAAGCACTTTATATTATTAAATTTTAATCTTCACTACAAGCCTATAAGCTGTATTTGATTTTTATCCCCATTTACAGATGAGGTTAACTATTTGTTCAAGTCATGTAGCTGGGAATCAGCAGAGCCTGGACGTGAATCCAGGTAGCTTGGCCCCAGAGTACAAGGCCTTAACTCTCTGTTCTCTGCTAAATGAGCAAATGTGTGTAGAAAGCCTGGCACATGGTAGGTTTAGTTGGTATTTTAATGCTAGATCCAGGAGACTGTGCTGGACTGCCTGGGTTTCTTTTTTTTTTTTTTTTTTCCTTTTTGTCTTTTTTCGTGACCGGCAATGGATCGCAACCCTCAGTGTCACGCCCGTACCGGACCGGGACTGTGCAGCTTCACCACTCAGTGACTGTGTGACGTGGGCAAGTTGTTTAAGCTCTCTGTCTCAGTGCCCTCTTCTGTAAACTGTGACTGAGGCTTAGAGCTTTCACCAACTTTCCCAAGATTACTATTCCCAAGATTGCTATTAAGCAGTCCCTGCCTCCCAGAGTTGTAAGGAACAAATGTTTAGTTCAAGGCCTGTTTTCTATATATGTTTGGCCTTGCTTTGGAGGGCAGGGACTGTGTCTCAACCCCAGCATGCAGCACACTGGCTACAGGTAAAAGCTCGATAAGCATGAACTGAATAACACAGGGCCTCTCCCAGGTCTGTGCTGATAGGTCGCTTTCTGCTACCCAAGTTCTATCAGCCCTTCCAGAAACTCCCCCACGGTGCTCAGGGGATCCTGGGGATGGAGACACTGGAGGGGCCTGGGCATTTGCTCCTCTCTTCTTGGTCCAGAGCCTCTGCGTGCATGGTGGGCACTGGAACAGCACTACCTCTGGTTCTCATCTCAGTCCTACAGGGACCCCATCTCTTCTGATCTGGGCTCCTCCTTGGCTTTCCTGAAAGCGCTTGCCTGGCCCCACTCATGCCTTCCCTGTAATGACCCCATTCCGAAGGGGAAGACCGTGGCAAGGTGGGTGAGAGCCCCAGCTTTGGAGCCAGACTCCCTGGGTTCAGACCCTTGCTTCATCACTTACTAGCATGGTAATCTTGGGAAAGTTGTTAAATGCTCTAAGCCTCAGTTTCCCTGTGTGTCAGATGGGGATAAGAATAGTACCTATAGTAGTTGTAGGAATGAGATGATTATGTGAGGTGATACACTTACAGTAGTTAGTCCAGGACCTTGTATGGTAGATGCTTAACAAACCTTAGGAAAAAGTGTCAGGGCAAGGGTGACATTTTCATGTTCTTCACTGGCTGGTTAGCAACTGCCAGGAGCCAGAGACTTGAACCTATGGGAGGCTCATCTCTGAATGGACCATCCTATGGGACTCAGGAGCTGGCAGGAAGGGGTGGAGAGGAAGGTGGGAGGTGGCTAAGAGGAATGATTATGTTACCTCAGTGGAGACCCAGCTAATATGAAGGGTGCAGTCCCACCAAGAGACACTGTCCATCTCTGCCCCCACCATATGGGGGGCACCCTAGGTCTTCCTGGTGAGCAGGTGTGTGTCCCCCAAGGCTCTTTGCCTAGTGGAGTGTTTAGGAGATGTCCTTGACTAGGAGCTTCCTGAAGCCAGGTGCTGTGTCCTGTTGACACCAGCAAAGTGCCCAGCCCGCTCTGCCTACCTATGTGTCTTCTGTACATGCTTGGTACATGTTTGTTAAAGGACTGAGTGGGCGAATGATCCTATGGGTGAGCTGGTAGTTTTCTTCCTCCATCCCCAGCTGCCTCTTCTCTGTCTCCTTTGCTGGCTTCTCCTTCTCTACCCAACATCTTAATGTTGGGCTTCTCTAGACTTTTCCTAGATCTTCCAAATCTCCCACCCCAAAGAAGGTCAGGGCATGGGAGCCAAGATAAGCATAACTGCCACCCTTTATGGGGCACTGGTAGGCACTGTGCCAGACAATTAACATGCGATAATGATAGCGCCCAGTGCTTTACTCTGCCAGGGATGCCCTAAAAACTTTAATCTTCCTTTAGCCCTCTGAGTGGTCATCATGCTATCCTCTGTCCTGTTTTCTTCCATTTCCCTGGCTGCTGCTTCTCTTCTACCCACTACTAAATACTGGATTTCGCCGGACTTAGTCCTGCATCCTCTTCCTTTCTCTGTGTTGCTCCCGGAATGATCTAATGCATTCTTGTGGATGTAAACATCGTCTCCGGGCTGATGACGCCCAGATTTATATATATCTTCAGCCAGACCTCTCCTCCGACCTCCAGACTCCTGCGTCTGCTGCCTACTCAACATCTGCTCTTGATGCCTCCCAGACATCCCAACCCCGACTTGTCCAAGATGAACTCGTGATTTCCCTCCCCTGAGCCAATTCCCCCACCCAGATCTTATCTACCCTGTGAAATGGCATCCCCACGTACCTGGTTGCTCGAGCCAGACACCTGGGGGCCATTTGGGACACATTCCTCTTGCTCAGGCTTTATTGCCAATCATCAGCAAGCCTTGCTTGTTTTACTTCCTAAGTCACTTGTGAACCTGCTGCCCCTCTAGTCCAGGGCCCCATCACAGCTTGGCTGGGTGACAGCAGCCACCTGCTGACTGCTCTCCCTGCTGCCCCTGGCCCCTCCTGCTGCAGTGCATTGACACCTGTCTCTTCCCAGCCCTCTTCTCTGTTTGATGGATCCAGCCTGAGTGCCTGGACCCTGCTGCCCGAGGCTGCTGCACATGCACTATCTCTGTGTGGCTTCCTCTCGTCTCTTTATGTGCTGGCCCCTCGTCATCTTTTTAGTCTCCGCAGAGGGGCCGTCCTTACCCACTCTGTCTAGAGCTGCCCCCACCAGCCTTGTTATTCTGGATCTCAGCCCCTTGAGGGTTTCCTCCATATCTCACATCCTGATTTCTGTTCTACTTCTTTGTTTACTTGTTTAGTGATGGTCCCTCTGGGTAAATTGGAAGGTCTAAGAAGGAAAGGGTGGCGTCCGTCTTGTTGACCATCCGAGGCAAGTGGTAAACATTGAGTATATGATCATTTTCTAGATAATCTCATAGAGGTAAAGAAACTTGCCCAAGGTTGCAGGCTTAGAATTCAAACACAGGTCTCTGGCTGCAGGGCCACTCTCTCCTTCATGCCTCTGCCCCAGCCTTGGCTGAGTTGTAAGTATTCAGAAGGGTGTGCTCGTCCCTCTGGACCTTTCCAGGGCCTGGGTGTGGAGCTGGTGCTGTTACAGAAGGGGTGGATGGCTCCGTGCCAGCCATAGAACTGTCTTGCATGCCCTTGGAGCTGCTTCCCTGGAAAAGACTCATCCCCAGGCTCATCCCTGATGGTGGCTGACCCAGGGCCCTGTCCCATCCTCTCTCACATCCAGAGGCCACTCTGGGACTGAGGCCTCCAAAGCCCAGCCTCTTCCCCAGATAAGGCCTCAGGGCTGTGGGGATGGACAGGTGACTCTCCTTCTTTGGCTTTGGGGCAGCAGCTGGAGACAAACCCAGGCCTCAGCCCTGGGCCACAAGTTGTGCCCAGAGGTCTCCTTCCTCAAGCCTGCTGGACCCTGTGGGAATTATTGGGGCTGCTCTCTGCCCCAGCCCCTGGCCCCCCGGACCCCAACTGGCCCAGCATTGCAGCATTTGTTAATACAATTAATAGGGCGGTCCATGCTGAGGGGCTGGGGGCCAAGGTCTGACTCACACCTCCCCTTCCTCCCCTCCGGCCGCCAAACAGTAGAGGCCCACTTGGCCTGCCAGACAGCGTCTGCAGAGAGTGCGCAAGGGGCCAAGAACGGCATCTTTCTCTCATTAGAAGCTTTTATGTGAACACAACTGCTATTTTGGAGCTGGGCGCTTGGCCGGCCCCTGAGCCCCAGTGCTGTTTCCAGCCATCCAGAGTTGTGGCCCTGGCACAGCTGAGGTGGGAGCGGTCAAAGCCCTGAAGCCCTGACTTCTTCCACAGCCTGGGAGACTGAGTGCCTGAGATCAGGGTCTGGGGGACACAGCCCCTGTGCAGTGCTTGCATGTGGAGAGGATGAGTCTTTGTGGATTCTGAGCGTGTGTGTGAGCCGGACAGGTGTTCTTTGGTCTCAGGATCTCTGAGACCAGAATCTCCTTGCTGTGGAAACCAAAGGTCAAGGCTATGGAGAAACAACTTGGGGCCACAAGTGGACCCCCCAGTGAGCAAATTCCAGGGGCAAATGAGGTCTCCAGGTGGGAGTCTCAGGTGTGGTGGCCTGGGAGAGGCTGAGGTAAATATTGTGGATATTGGGGTTGGAAACTCCCTTCAGCAAAGTCCTCTGGCTGTGGAAGATAACAGTGCCCGGGCCTGCGGAAGGGATTGGGTAGCTCAGTGGGTAGGTTCTTAGTGTCCCACTGACACGAATTTTAGGAAAAATGAAGGTTTAACTTGGGGAGCAGCTGAGCTTTAGGTGAGGGGCTGGCCAGAGTCTGATCTGGAGCTGAGGTTTATCTCCCAGGCAGCAGGGTGTGGTGCTGGAAGCCATGGAGGAAGGGGGAAGTTTGAGAGGCCCACCCTGAAGTCAGGGCCTCATCTAATAGATGGAGGGAGAGGGTGTCTCAGGGCCCAGGAGAGAGAGCTGATGACCAACGCCCTGCCTGAGAGGTGGGGTGGGTGGGGGATGGGCAGGAGACAGGCTGTATTTGATGCCTGGAAAGTGCTTCTGCAGCATAGTCTTTGGTTGTCTGTCTCTGACCGGGACCTGAGTTGACATTGCCTTTCCCTGGGAAAAGGGTCATGGCTGAGAAGTTCAGAAGCCATCCTGCCTCTGGAGGGGCATGATATTTTGGTTTGTTTTTTTTAAAGCTTTGCAGCGCTGTCCACTAGAACTTTCTGTGATGATGGAGGTGTTCTATGTCTTGCTGTCCACTATGGTAGTTATGAGCCACACATGGCTACTGAGCCCTTGAAATACGGTGAGACTGAGGAACTGAGTTTTAATTTTTATTTCATTTTAACCAATTATGATTTAAATAACCACATGCAGCTCATGGCTACAGTATGAGATGGTATTGGACAGCCACGTTTAGAGTATGAAGTACCACCATGTCCAGGATCTCTGTTGACACAACAACTCTTTGAGGCAGGAATAATCAGCCCCATTTTATGGATGAGACACCTGAAGCCCTGGCTGAGGCATCTCAGTGAGATGAGATGTGCCCAAGGCCAGAAGCTGGGATGTGGCTCAGCTGGGGTCAAACTAACTTCTCCAGCCCCCAACCCCATGTTCTTTTTGCTGCCAAGTAGCTGATTGCCAGAGGCTCTGGGCAGATGGCAGGAGCAGCCTGCACAGTGGGAGCTGTTTCTAGAATGTCCCCCAGGCCTTCCCATTCCAAGTTTGATCTCCTCCCAAAAGTAGGGTTTTTGTGTGGAAAATCTGAGCAAACTTCTGCTTGACTGTTTTGGAGCAGAGTGAAGGTAGAAGGGGCACAGCCAGGAAGGTGGGAGGGTGTGAGAACAATGTCTTCTATTTCTTGCTTTCAAAGCAATTTCAGTTTTCTTTTATTTCCTGTCTTTTGGCATCCTGCTAACTCTACAGAGCTGAACTCCTGAAGCTGAGTCTTTCCACATATCTAATGTCCAGTGAAGAAGAGAGTGCCAGGGGAGTGTGGAAAAGGAAGGGTTCCAGAAGAGCCCAAATTATGAATGGCTAAAGACTGGTATCGGCAAGCGGGCCCAGGGACGCTGCGTAACAGTGCAGCCTTCCAGATGTCTCAGGGTGGTGTCCTTGGACAGGGAGGGGCTGGATATATTCTGTCTAGTGAAGATCAACCGCCGGCGAGCTAAACACAGACATCGTGGCATCGTGCTTGATAAAACCCTTCACCCGTAATCAATCAAGGGAGATTCATAGAGCCATATAACCCATACTGGGTTGATTTCTCAAGTGTAAAGCACGATCTGTACTTTTGAGGAAAAATGGGAGGAATGACGCTCCAAGGGGAAAACATGAAGACTTCCTGGCCCACCATGGTTAGAAGTTTTCTCTCTTAAAATTCCCACAGTGCTGCATGGAACCACCTCTCCCGGGGCCCTTGGCATTTCCTTCCTCTCTTTATGCAACAGCTCCTGCCACCAGCGATTCTGAGATGGCTGATTTCCTTTTTGATACTTCAGTTTTGAAATCTGTGCTCATTTAATATAGAATTGTTTTGCTTCAGTCTCCTTTAAACAAAAGGACACACGACCATTACGGCCCCTCCTCCCAAAGGGTCACTGGATTTTATGTACCAGTAAAATATCCAAAAATATCTTAAATACCAATGTACAGTGGCCAGCTTTCCCTTTTTCCAAGTGAGAATCTTAGGGGGAAAAAAGCAACCATTTGCCATCACCTTTAATTAAAAAGAACATTTTAACACTAAAAAAATAGAAAAGACAATCTCAAAATAAAAGACACTTTTTAAATAGGAAAAAATAGCATTATCAAAAACTCAAGAAATTGTATTTTCCTTATCTTATGGCAGATGAGTAAAAACTGTCAGAATGTTCCCTTTCATAGGCAGGCACTCGGAGGCACCATTGTGGGCCATTTGGGGATGACTTTGGGGGGAGTGAAGAGAGAGGAGAGGAGTTTATGCTCCAATCCCTTGATGCACACTCTTGGCTCAGAACAAAACGCTTCAACACTTTAGTGAGGAGGTCGGGTAGTTCCCCACATCTTGCTGAGACATGTGAAGACAAAATAAGAGAGAAGGCAAGTGAAGCCAGTGAGAGCCAGTTCAAAACCCCCAAAAGCCCCAAACTTGGAGGCTCTGCCTTAGCAGGTTGGGCCTCTCTGTGCAGTCTCCTACGTGGTTGATCTGGAAGGGTTATCTTCCAGAGTGGGTTTTTTCCACCAACATATCTGGCTGGTTTGGGGGCCTTTTGGAACTTTGATTTACCATGATATTATATACATATATATAAAATGCCATTACTGTAGTTTCCCCCCTAACCACTCATTTCCCATGAGCTGTTCATTGTACCAGCCAAAGTTTTCCCACCCTAGTCCTCATCGAAGACTTAATTCTCTGCTTGGTAAGAGGCTCCCACAGGTGCGAGAGCCCTCCACGGGGAAGAGCTTCCTCTGCACAGGACCCAATCTTGCTGGTCTTTGGACCCCCGGCACCTGCACCCAGTCTGACCAAGGGAAGGTGCTCACTCAATTTTTGTGGAATGTATTAGTAGAACCAGAATTAAGTGAGTCAAAGTGAGGCACAGCAGCTTGGCTTGTGGGGTTTGGGGTCTTGGGTTGGTAGAAAGTAAAAGATCTTATTGTTAAAGTCAAGGATGGGCTGTCCTCGGGGCTCAGAAGGGAAGGACGGAGGCTAGGCTCCTTTCCAAAGACCATCTTCGGGGCAAGGACCACCCATTCAGAAGTTGAAGCTGCAGGACCTTCCTCTCCACTATGCCAGTCTGTGGGTCTCTGCTGGCAGAGAGGTGTAGGTCCACATGGGAAACTGTCCAGGCCTTCCCTTCTTAAAAAAAAAAAAAAAAAAAAAAAAAAACAGGACCGAGAACTGTCCTGGGCACATCTGCTCCCCCAGTGTTCACTAGCCCTGGTTTGGCTACTGGGCTGGCTCCAGCTCACCATGTCTCCAGGGATGGTGGTGACAGGGGCAAGTGGTCGGGCAGGTGCTAAGTCTGCTTGGGCAGATAGAGTAGTGGCCAGGAGATAGGCCAAAGTCCTGTCGAGATGGCAGTTTGTGTTTGGGGAAGTACTCTGGGTTACAATTACCTGACATGGTCTGCTTACCTGGAGGCGGAGGTCCTGCCAGGAAGGGGTGCCGAGGCACTGAGGAAAATGCTCTGGCCTCAGGATTCAGCTCATAGTTGAAATCCTGCGGCGAGACCTGTTATTTCCCTACTCTCTGCTGATTAGGCAGGCGGCCCTTGGGTGCCCTTGGTGGGCACGATGCCCAATCTACCCATCCTTTGTGTCTGTAGTCAGCCTTACCTCCTCCAGGAAGGCTTCCCTGACTTTCCCTAGTCCCTGCTTCAGCCTGGGTTAGAGACTCTGGCCAACACAGCACTGTCCCGTAGCCTTTGTGTCCTGCTTTTCATGTCAGATGGTGTGCTAGAAACACTGTCACAAGCCTCACATCTAGTGAGTGGTCTACGAACATTGAACAAACTCATGAACTAGTATATATCCCCCCCCATCATCTAAAATTTGCTTTGTGGGCTTTGAAGGGGTATGGGGTCATGGATTCTCTACTGCCAGGGCCAAACTGGGATGTGCAGCTTCCCAAAACAGAGCTCCCAAGGATGTATTTGGTGGCTGACTTGAAGTCGACAGATCCCTTTCGTTTCATCATCAGCTGCAGGCAAAGGCTCAGAGCTGTTGGGGAGAAAGAACATACCAGCCCCACAGGGAGTCAATGGGGTGGAGAGAGCCTGGGCTTTTCAGTCAAACAGACCTGGATTTGAATCCTAGCTCCACCATTAACTAGCTGGGGGACCTCAGGCAAGTCTCTCTCTCTTCTTTTTTTTTTTTAAAAAAAGATGACAGGTAAGGGGATCTTAACCCTTGACTTGATGCTGTCAGCACTATGTTCACTCAGTGAGCTAACTGGCCATACTTATATGGGATCCGAACCCGTGGCCTTGGTATCATCAGCACCACACTCTCCTGAGTGAGCCACAGGCCAGCGCAGGCAAGTCTCTTAACATCTATGAGCTTCAGAGGTATTATCTGTAAAACATGAATTCTAATCACACCTGTTGCACAGGATTGTTGCAAGGATTAGAGATGGTGTGTGCAAAGCACAGTACCTGGCATATGGTCAGCACTCATTGGATAGTAGCCACCATAATAAAAAAATAATAATAATTGTGTTATTGTTAGGCATATGCTAGGAGAAAAAGTTACAGAGAATTGTCAGGAAAAATTGTTACACTTCAAGGGGCTGACCATATGAATCAGAAAGTTGGGACGCATACATAAAAAAAGAATGGTGGATGCAGGCATGCCCAGGGGGTGGTGCACACAGTAAGTGCCTTTCCTTGTTTGGAGGAGGGAGCTTCTCCTTGTTGAGAGGTAGGTGGTCAGGGAGGGGGAGGTGGGCCCTGAGGGAACAGTAGGACATAGGTAAGTGGAGAGGAAAGGGGAAAGAGTTCCAGGGAGGGGGCCCAGCCCATGCAAAGGCAGAGAGAAGAGAGAGCAGAGGCCACCTTGGGGCCACAGCCAGCAGGCCAGTTCAGCAGGAGCAGGTGGACTTAGAGGAATGTTATAGAGGGATCAGACTGGGAAGGTTCTTCAGCACTAGTCTATGAACTTGAATCCTGAAGGCTGTGGGGAGCCACTGAAGGTCTCTGAGAGGGAGGTGGTATAGGCCAGGTGGAATTTTGGAGAGATTTATCTAGACTGGCCCCTGGTTTGTATTCTAGCACTGTTCTACGGAGAGTTCAGATCACAAAACCCCAGGCACCTAGTCTGGGCAGCAGTGCACAGTAGTTGCACAAATGCACTTAGAATACCTGAGGCAACAAGGTCCGTGGATTTGCCTCTGCTTCCTCGCTGATCTTCCTCGCTGATCTTC